>NW_024426663.1:54513509-54531279 GCF_017311325.1 Ursus maritimus | reverse complement strand
CACGCCCCCCCGCCCCCGCCACTTCTGCTAAGTCCGGTCTGCCAACGCACCTGTGATGGACAATTTTCCCCTGTATCCCTCCGCTAGAGTGAGAGACGTCTGAAGGAGATCCGCACGGGCCTGATTTTGCTTCCAAGCCAGACCAAAATGGAACTTCGAAGTTTCATCTCTGATTTCCCAACAGTCTAATGTCTTTATAGCGGAAGGAACAACAGAAGGAAACCAGAGGACGTGAGGGGTAAAGATAAATCAAGCTATTGCCCCTCAGGGTCGGATACATTCGAGTCTCAAGCAGTAAAAATAGTCCTTTGAAAATTCGTGCGGATAGGTCACCAGCAAGTCATTTACTTTTTATATTTATGTACTGTGTAGAATTCACAACGACCAATCATTTTCAAAGTTATAGTTATCCACAGTTCGAATTCTGCTCTACCCCTGAATATCTCGTATGTACCAGGTGCTGCATATATATTTACTTCTCACAACTTCTGAAGATCAGAACTGTCGTTCCCTTTTTATAGATAGGGAAGCTAAGGGTCAAAGGTGAAGAACTTGTACAAGGTCATACAGTCAGGAAGTAATAAACTGAGAGTGTAAGCCAGATTTAGGTGCCTCCCAAAGTCCCCTTCTCTCTCCATGAAAAGACCTTCCCCTTGACCAGAGGAGTTTAACCTGACAGTAAAATGGAGTGTTCCCTCAGGCCCTGAGAGCCCAGACACAGTGATTCCTGGATGTTCAGGAGTGGAGAAAACGACGATCCAAACAAGTAGTAACTTCCCCCAAACAGCAGGTTTTCGCCAAGAGGAAAAAAACCGTTCTCAAGTTCTTTTCCATTTTTGATGTATTATGTGGGGTTCTAGAAGTTGATCTACTTTCTTGATTATGTTTACTTCAAACAGATGGGAAGTTGACTTTGCAGCTGTGAGCAAACTTTGGTTAGTAGCATGGGGAAGAAAAACAAGCCTTTGGGCAATAGTTGAGTGGGAAGTGCTGGGTTTTTGTTTTTGTTTTTTGTGTTTTGTTTTTTTTTTTTCAGAAAGGTCCACATAGGACACTTTCCTGGGACGGGGTGGGAAAGGACAGGTATTAGCTCACTTTTTCCATGGAACACCCAGGAGGCCAGCAAGAGTAGCCCAAGAATAATTCTAGCTTGTGTCATTGCCTAGTACCATGAGGATAAATAATAAATGTCCAAAAAATATCTAATGCATCAGTGGTAACTCACAGAATGAATATATAAATTATAATCGAGCCTGACGCAAGTTATAAAAAGACATTAACAAAGTGCTACCAGAGTAATATGCTTATAAATAGAATAAGCTCAAATATTAGAATGAATAAATAAAGGCATGGGCCAAGAGAAGCGTCCAGCTGGACACAGAGCTGCCAGCACTCATAGGAGCCTGGCTTCCTTCTTGGGACAGATCTAACCTGGTTAAGTATTTGGGGAAGGGAAATTCTGAGTCCCACCAGTCCCCAAACCTTGAAAAGACCTAACTGAGAACCACTTCCCAGGAGAACTAGCTCTGAGCTCATGCCTCCTCAGCTGCTAAAACCAGTGTGCAAGGCTAGGCCTAAGCAGACAGTGCCTACTTTCATGGCCCACAAACGAGGAGGACCACCGTAAAAGTGGGAAGTTTGAAGTCCAGGGAACAGAGTGGGTGGTGGGATCACAGAAGTCTCTTCTCTGTTTCCTTGTATTACACTTGGAATTGGGCAGAAATAAGTTTTAAACTTCCTTTTAAATAAGTAAACAACAAACAAAAAGCCACCTCTTCTTGCAGCTTTGTTGGAGAGCTTTGAAGATCCTTCTCCCACTCCTCAGAGGAGCAGAACCTTGGAAGGGTAGAAAGCCTGAGAAATAATCTTCAACCTGGCCACCATCAATCAAAGGAAACCACAGCATCCATCCCCAGAGCCCTGCTAGGCAGAGATTTAAATGATTAATCCAGCCTCCCTCAACAAGCAAAATGTGTTGAGTAAATCATTTCACCTCTGATCAGCCATTCTCAATTAAGCTCCCATAAGCCTGATACCCAGTTGCGTGAAAGCATTCCTGGCATCAGGAATTGGCTTCCTGCTCTCTCCAGATGGGCCTAGAATGTTGAGCATGGGGGGCAGGAGCCCCAGCTCTGTCTCACCACCATATTGTCCTGTCCTGCTTCCTCCTCTCTGTACCCCTTCCCCCTCAGCTTTCACCATACACTTTAAATCCTGCTGCCAGAAATCCCTTCTGTACTCCAGACATTTTATTCACTTGAACACGAATACCAAGCTACATACCAGCCATTGGCTATGGGGATACAGCTGTGAAATAGTCCCACTGAGTTCTTACCCTCAAAGAGCTCAGGGTCAGATAAGAGACACAGAAATGTAAACAGACCAAATCAACACAATCCAACAAGGACTATAAAACAGAAATATTAACAGAGCTATAAGCAGAAGCCCATTCAGTTCACACTGCTGTCTTTCTTTCCAAATCCTTTATGTGAGTACATCTTTTCCCCATTCTTCATCTTATTTGCTCCAGACAGCCCTGTGAGGCAGATGGGGCAGATTTTATCCCCATTTTTTTTTAAGATTTTTATTTATGTGACAGGGAGACAGCCAGCGAGAGAGGGAACACAGCAGGGGAGTGGGAGAGGAAGAAGCAGACTCCCAGCGGAGGAGCCCGATGTGGGACTCGATCCTGGAACGCCGGGATCACGCCCTGAGCCAAAGACAGACGCTTAACGACTGTGCTACCCAGGCGCCCCAAATTTTATCCCCATGTTACAGATAAAACTCCTTGAACTCATCAGATCTATGTTGTCCAATATGTTAGCCAATAGCCACATGTAGTATTTAGATTTAAATTAATTAAAATAAAATTTAAAACTCAGTTCCTTGGTCACAGTAGCCTCATTTCAAGTGCTCAAGAGCCACATGTGGCTAATGTCTACCATATCAGACTGCAGGGGTTGTAGAACATTTCTATCATCACGGAAAGCTCTATTGGACAGTAGTGCTTTAGAGGTCCTGAGAGGCAGTGTGAGGGCAGGAATGTGAAGTCAGAGCTCTCAGTGTTCCCAGAAAAGCTGAGTAGGGCCACCAACATAAGCTGAGGGGCACTGCCAAGGAGACCAAGAGGAACTAGCCTTCTAAACCAGGGTCCTCCACTTCCTGGGCTGTACTCGGATGGCATGGGTGGCAGCAGTCAAGGCAGGGCAGAAACCAGATGATGCCTACACTGAAACCTGGGCACATTTGAGTCCACAGAAGCAGCTTCCTTGGTAGAACTCAAGAATTCTAAGTATCTCGACTCCAGGAGATATCAAGGAGTCCAGTGACTGTGTTTTCCTCTGTCTCTGGTTCATCTCTGAAGGCCTCATTAGCAGAAAAGGAAAAATAACAAAACAGTCCCTGTGAAAGGGATGTGAGACTTTTGTATGGCAGCCTCTCACCTGCTAGAAGGTCTTGGCAGCTCCAGGGGACTTTGGCCAGAAAAGTCAGTAAATTTAAGCTGCATTTGCTCTCAGCTAAACAGGTTTCTCTGGTTCAAAGGAAAAACACTCAAAAGAAGAGACCTACAAGACAGACAAGATTTCAAAGGGTTCTCACCAAACAGCTCCCACTGAGGCCAAAGCAAAACCCTAATAACCATGATTCTGTCTCCAGAAACACCTTCAACCACACACCTACTCAGGGACACAGACATCTGACACAAATGCAGGCACCCACAAAGACAGCGAACCACAGGAACACACACACAGTTAGGGTGAACACGGCTACACTGCTGCATAACCAAGCATCCCAAAACAATAATTTATTTAGCCATTTGGGTAAGGCTTGGCAGGGAAGAATCAACTCTGCTCTGTGTCCTGTCAGCTGGCGTGGTTCAATGAAGGCAAGATGCTCACTCACATGGCTGGCAGTTGATGCTGGCTGCTGGTTGGGACCTCAACTGGTACTGTCAGCCAGGACACCGACAAGTGGCCTCTCCCAATAGCTGCTTGGCCTCCTTGCAGTTTGGTAGCTGGTTTCTAACAATGAGCATCGCAAGAGAACAAAACATAAAAGTGCATGGTATTTTTATGATCTAGCTTCAGAAGTCACATAGCATCTTTCCTGCCATGTTCTATTGGTTGAGGGAGTCACCGAGGTCTGTCCGCATTGAAGGAGAAGGAAAGAGAGACTCTCTCTCAGTGGAAGAAGTTGACATCACATTGTAAGGAGAACATGCGGGATGGGATGTATCATGGTAGCCATCTCTGGAAAATAGCCACAAGCCCCACAACCTGGCACAAACACCCACAGTCGTGCATACTGCTTATACATCCAGAGTCATACACAGCACACAGATGTGATTATACATGTACATAAATGAATATCCTGAATTCACATATATGAACGTGTCACATAATGCTATTCCCTTTACCACATATATATTTCTTACATAATTACACAATTAGATGTGTCTAGGGAAACATGAAAACATACACATAGAGAGTAGCCTTGAACATCAATCAGAGACCCTAAGGAAACCAGACTGGGAGCAGAGGAAGTATAACCCAGGTGTGAGCTGTCCCATTTCCCCACCAAGAACCCACGGCTGCACAACCATCAGTGTGAAATGCAGAATTTACTGCAGGTATCACAGGGGTGAAGGAGGATGTTAATCCCACATACCCCACAGCAGACAACCTGGAAGCCTACTTGAGCAGTTCTTTCCTCCCAAGTCCCTGTCTCACTTCTAGCACTCCATGAATCATTTTGTATCTTTTCTTTCCCTTGCATGGTACCCAGTCAGCCAGTTCACATCTCTGTCTCCTGGATTCTCCCTCAAGCCTCCAAATTCTTCACCCCTTTATCATACAGAGCAGTTCATGTTTGCCCAGATCCATTATAAAGGGCTGATGTAAAGGCAGGGACTGGAGCTGGAACCAAGGTGGTCTGAAGACAGGCTATTCTTTCATCTCTCCTTCTCACGGACCATCTGTCCTCTTGCTCTTGTTGTCTGCATCACACCAAGATGTCTGACTGGCCAAGATGGTTTACCTCTACGTTCCTAATTTGGGCTGAGTCAAGTTGACTGGAATAGTTATTGCAGTTTCGGCCCCCCAAAAAAACCACCTGGAAGATCCCAAAGAACAAGGCCACTGCAGGGCTGTCGTAGGGCAGCCTATGTGGGCCCTCCCCTAGTCCGATCTGTGTCTACCCCTACATAAGGGCCAGGGCTACTTCTCCAAGCAGAGAGCTGCAGAAGGGATGTCTGCTGTAGGGGAATCCTGGGTATGATAGGTACAGTGACTGACCGTGCCTACACATGCCGGCACCGTCCTGGGTCAGTAAGCCAATAAGGGGGAACCCTTCCCTCCTAATAAAGGTTCCCAAGCACCAAAGCTTTGGGAGATCACATATGGAGAATAAGGCTGGCTCTGTGGCATATCTCAGAAAATTAGATCATCAAATCCAGCATCAGTGTCAGCAGGGGAGCCTGAATTTGGGACTGTGGAGCATTTTAAGAACAGGCTTTGGAATCTGAAAGACGGCTCAAATCCTGACTGCCCCTCACTAGCTAAGCAAGTTGCCTTAACCCTAACCTACCTTACAGGGGTGTTTCCTTATCTGTAACATGGAGATAATACTAGTATTCCCTTCCACAACTGTTATGGAGATTAAATGAGATAATATATGTAAAGCATTCAGCCCAGTGCCTGGCACAGTTAAGTGCTGAATTGAGCTTAGTTTCTAGTACTATTCTTTACCATGCCTGTTGGTTACACAGACAGTTAAATCACACAAATACACGTACAGATACTTAAAAACTCATGTAGGAGATCCTGCTTTATATTCCCACTCAACATTCTAACTAATTATTCCACAGGCAGACCTACACATACCACACACACATTATACATCACGCCCAGGCTGTATACGGGCTTTTGTGGAAAGGTTGGAAGAAGAGGTATTACTCAAGCAGACAAACCCTTCCTCTGGTCAAAAATGAGGCACACATGAAATGAAAGGTATGGGAGTGTCTCTGGAACAGAGGGTCTTGGGAGCTCTTCTGGAGAAGGCACACTGCATTTTCTGCGCTGGGTGAGGATGACAAGTTGAATGTGGTTTTTCTCAGCGGTGTCTTTATTACTGCATATGTTGGAGCACACAATAGGCCAGCCCCTTGCTGCCTGAGCTCAGGCGGCAAGGGGCTGGCCACACGCAACTAATCATTCTTATTTGTTTAGCTAGTGTGGCTTCCCATTTCCCCACGGCCTCTGCGGAGACATCCCGAGTGGGAGGCATTGGCACCAAGATCATTATGGAATTATAAGTCCGATCGAACCATCACTAGAGCCACTGTGGGGAAATAAATCTTCCCTGACTAGAACTTGGATTGCATAGCCACGGGAACCCTGCTTCATTCTCCTAATGCCTGCTCCTCGGTGACTGGCAGGGGTAAGAGATGGAGAGCCGGGTAGGGTTGAGGGATCCTTTTCCAGGGCACAGGATCCAGGGGCTCTGGCCTTGTCAACTGCCACCCTGGGCAACAATGAGAATAATAACAACATTAAACAGAACTTCACATAAAGCTTTCTCATGTACACCATTTAATTCTCATGGAAAACCTGTGAAATGCAGGTGTTACTGTTCCTCATTAACCAAAAAGGAAACTGAAGTTCAAATACTCTTGAGAGAGATGTAGCACACTGCTGGGACCTAAGGGTCCAAGGAGGCCCTTTGTTGTAGTTCCAAATCTAATACTTTCATATTACAAATAGGTCAGATTCCGCCTACTACAGCGTGTCCATTGGTTAATAAATTTATTGAGTTCATGTGCCAGGTCCTGTGCCAAGAGCTGGGGATTTAATGGTGAGTGAGCAGACTTAGTCTTGAAGTAGATTAAAGGTAGTCTCAAACTCTTTTGCACCATCAAGAGGTGGGATATATATCCCATCCCTGTGAATCTAAATTGCTTTGACCAATGGAGTACAGAAGAAGTGATGCTATCCAGTTTTAAGTCTACTCTTTGAAAGCTTCCACCTTGGTCTCTTAGAGCCCTGAGCCATTCTGCAGTAAGTCCAACCGCCCTGATAGTAAGATAGCAGGGACAGGGAAAGGGGCGCAGCTGAGCCCAGCCTTCCAGCCACCCCACCAAGGCACCAGACTTTGATTGAAGCCTTCATGGACCTTTCAGACCAGACCAGCCCCCAGCTGAGTGCCACTGAGAGGTCCCAGTCAACAGCACATAGAACAGAAGAATCATCCAACCAAACCCTTCCGGAATTCCTGGCATAAAAACTCATGAGCTGTAACAAACTGGCTGTTGTTTTAATCCGCAAGTAGGCAAGGTTTCCCTATGAAGGGCCAGATAGTATATATTTTAGGCCTTGCAGACCATGTACTGTCTCTGTCACATAGTGTTCTTGTTCTGGGTTTTAAAAATAACCCCTTAAAAATGTAAACACACACACACACACACACACACACACATACACTTAGGTTTCTAGTTATACAAAAACAGGGCATGAACTAGATCTGGCACTTTGCCAAACTCTGTTTTAAGCACTAAGATTTGAGGAAGGTAGTTCCCTAGAAACAGCTAGCCAGAACAGTCCTTTTCTGCATGAGGGCTAAAAAACGCAAGTAAGACAGACATAAAACAAAAGAATACTAATTAATCAAATAACCACAAAAAGGAGATGTGCCAGGTGCAATGGGATTTAATGTCACTGAGGGTTTTAGGAAAGGTCTTCCCCAAAACGTAACATTTAGGCTGAGACTTAAAGAGAAACCGCATACCCATTAGCCGTCACTCCCCATTCCCTCCTTTCTGGTCCCTGACAACCACTAAGCCACTTTCTCTGTCTCCACAGATTTGCCTTTTCTGAATATTTCATACAAATGAAATCATACATACATTCTTTTGTGAATTTTTTTTCACTTAGCATAATGTTTTCAAGGTTCATCCATGCGGTAGCATGCGTCAGTACTTCTTTCCTTTTTATGACTGAATATCATTCCTATTGTATAGATACAACAACATTTTTTTTATCCGTTCATCAGACAATGGATTTTTCCATTTTTTGGCTGTTATAAATAATGCTGCTATGAAAATTTACATACAAGTCGTTATTTGCACACTTGTTTTCAATTGCCTTGGGTATATACTGAAGGGTGCAGTTTCAAGAGCATGTGGTAACTCTATGCATGCCTCCATTTTTTAATCAATAACTACAGGTTAGAGGATACAGTGGTCTAATTGGTTTAAACCTAAGTCACATGCTCTACTCCTGGTGCTCAGGGTGGAGTCAGTTTCACTAGAACATGGACTGAGGAGAGAATGATGGTTCATCAGAAGGAAATGAGGTACAGTTACCAGATGGAAAGTGAATGGACTCTAAGCAGCAAATCCACAGATGACCACTGCAAATAGCTATATTTATTGATTGTTTACTGTGAGCCAGACACTGCACTAAGTGATGTGGGAAACAAAGGCAAGAGAAAAAATTAAATTTCCTTGGTACTTACAACCCACTGACAACTCCTTGAAATGGGAGAGCAACCTTCCTCTAGGAACTCAGCTGTATCAATGTTGACACTTTACTAAGAGCAAAAGGCAATCTTAGCTTAATATTATCCTGACCTGCCAGGATCCTGTAAGTCTACTTTAACATATAAAAATTCCTTTGGAAACTTCCTTTATCTCTACCCCCCCCCCAAGATAGATGTTGACCATCATCCTCCAAGCATATAGACCACTGATACACATCTGAAGGGTCTCATGACTAAGGTTTTAGCGAACAGTAATAAATGACCTTTCCCTAACAATAGTTAGCTCCCTCAAGGTCCTGGAAACCTTGCTTTCAAAGTTCCTATGCTATCCCTAACCCCCTTCTAACTTGGAAGTATATAATCAGTCACCCATCACAACCCCAGTGCAGCTCTTTTTGCCCATGGGTCTTGTCCCCATGCTTTAATAAAACAACCTTTTTTCACCAAAGAAGTCTCAAGAATTCTTTCTTGACTGTTGGTTCCAAACCCCAACATTTCCATCACTAAGTATATGCATTATCTCATTTAATCTTCACAGCAATCGCCCAAGGATTCTCTTATTCCTATTTTACAGATGAGGAAACTAAGTTTCAGAAAAATTCAGTAAGTTGCCTAAATCTGTATAGCTGGGAAGTGGAAATTTGAACCAAAGTCTGATTGCAAAGCAAAGTGTCAGAGAAAAAACTGATTCTGAGCCATGTTGACAGATTTTTTTTAAGTAGGTTCCACACCCAGCATGGAGCCTAACATGGGGCTGGAACTCACGACCTCGAGATCAAAACCTGAGCCAAGACCAAGAATCAGATTCTTAGCTGACTGAGCATCCAGGTACCCCACAGATTCTAAGCTATGTTAAAATATATCTGCTAGAGGTTCTTTTATTTTATTTTCCCAATACTTTTTTTAAAAGATTTTATTTATTTATTTGAGAGAGAGTGAGTGAGATAAAGAGCACAAGCTAGGGGGGAGAGGCAAAGGGAGAAGCAGACTCCCTGCTGAGCAGGGAGCCTGACACTGGGCTCAACCCCAGGACCCTGAGATCATGACCTGAGCCAAAGGAAGACGCTTAACCAACTAAGCCACCCAGGTGCCCCTTCCCAATACTTTTATAATCACTGGAGAAGAGTCTGTGTAACCAAAAATTTCCTTTCACATTATGGACAGGGAAGAACAGGTTTTTATAATAAAAAAAAAAAAAAATCACAGCTGACCTTTCTTCTTTTCAATTTCTAAGTAAGCTTCCAATTTTGTCAGGCCACATCATTGGCATTGAGATTAAGCAGATCTATTTCTCAGAAAACCTCCATGCTTCTTGTAACCACCCATCTTTTTCTAAGAGGTCTAGTAAAAATTAAGCTAAATTCTTCTTGTCATGAGATTAGGAAATGCAGAACTCTACATCAGGCTCTTAACCTCCTTCAGATATCATTTATAAGAGCCCTTATCTCAGGTTCATCTGTGGTTCTCATGGCGAGGACCTAAGGCGAGGGATCTCTGACTCCCCACTCTCTGCTCTGGGAGTCTACAGCCTGATTGATGTGAGATGGGTGGGACGGAAAATGTGAGGTTGCCAGAGTTGAAGGGGTACAGGAGTTGCATTTTGTTGCCGCACACTTTCTGCCAATTCCAAAAGGCCAGCCTTTGGAATATCGTGGTGGAATAACTTCATATTCAGCTGCATACTGTACCAAAGCTTCATACTAAAAAGCAGGTTCGTAGCATCACACTGACTCTTCCTTGAGAGACCCCTTTCCAGCACCTCCTCCTCTCAGTACACACACATTCCCATCAAGGAAACTTGCATCCTAAGCCCTTGAAAGATTTACTGCCAGTACCACAGACAAATTAGTGAATACTCTGGCAGTTGATTCCAAAGACAGGATGCTCATTTGCATGAGAAGTTGCATGTCATTTGCATTATATTTGCAAGTCATTTGCATATCACGTCTTCCCTGTCAAAATGTACATAAATCCTTTCTACTTTCATTTTTTTTTAATTTTCTAAAAAGGACTACGCCTCCACATCCTGCCCAGACTGTCTGGTAAAATTACTAGTTGAGTATTCCTAGCTTGATTGTGAAGAGCCTCAATGCCATGCTGAGGAGATCTCAAACCATGGAGAATCCCCAAGAATATCAGAACTTGGTTTGAGATATTTCGTTCATTTGTTCATTTATTCAACAAATCTTTATTGAACACCTACGATGTGCCAGGCACTGTTCTAAGTGCTGAGGATATATCTGTCAACAATGAGATTAAAAATAATTACAACATTAAAAGTTAAATGCCGTCATTTCAGAAGATTACTTGGCACCAATCTGATCAATAAATATGAGTGGAAACTAATACTAAAATCTCCTCAAAGTACTTGGTTATAAGGTGGTCATCTGGGTATTATAGACTAGGCTTACATTTTTTAAAAAATTAATCCTCAAATTAAATAACATGTTCTAATGGGTACTGAAGATCCCTGACGATGATGATCCATGAAAAAACCCAGGTTTGAGAAGAACCAACTGGGGAGCCAGTAAAAGATTTAGGCAGGGAAATGACCTGGGTTTGTGTCTTAATATAGGGGCAGCTACATGGAGGGTAGGCTGGAAGTTGCTCAAGGCAAGAGATCAAAGAGAGGTTTTGATAGTCTGGGTGTGACTCAGATGTGGAGTTGTCCACACTGTCAGCTTCCTAAACCTATGGCCCCCTCACTGCTGTCTGTCTGAAATCAAGTCGTATCACATATATGGTGGCTTCGGAAGTATTCAATAAAAATTTGTACGATCACAGAGAGGAGTCATAACACATTGTTTCACTTGAAAACTCAGCTCTAGACACGTCTATTCAAATTCTCTCATGTAGCCATAAGTAGTAGGTGCTTCTCAACTCTTCTATCACCCAGTTCTCAACTGACTCTAGTCTCTTCTTGATCATTTAATCGCTGGAACTCCAAACTCATGACCTCTTCATATTGTGAAGCAATGCAGCTTCTATTCTGAAATCCCAGGGAGTGTGGAAAAACAACGTGTCCTTCAGTTTCAGCATCTGTCCCTGTGAGAGCTTATAAGTACCATTTTTTTAAAGTCTCTCCTTAAGAAAGAGCTGGTAAGGATCTCATCAAGAGCAATGCCTCTATAATGCAGAGAAGAGAAAGAGTCATGGCAGAGAGAGTATCAGGACTGTAGTGGGGAAAGGAAGCCCATGGACAAATATAAAGCCTCAAGAGGTAGACCATAAACAGCTCTCATTAGATCTTGGTCACATGTTAGGATGGATTGCTTGGTTCAGAGACTCAGAGGTGCTAAGACAGGGTCTGATTAAAAACCCATGGTAACACTAGCCTATAAAGAAGAGAAAGGGAGTGGAGGGAAGCTCTGGCAGAAGTGATCAGAGAGACAGTGAGAATGTATAGCAACAAACAAGAAAAGTTTCAAGAAAGAGAGAGCCGGCAACATAAAACATCACAGAGGTCAAGTACAGGACAGCTGGAGAGAAGTCGTTGGATCTAGCAATTAAGGTGACCTTCTAAGAGTAGTTTTAGAGACGTCTTGTGGGAGACACTGTTGATTACTTACCCAAAAGCCATTTTGCCACCCTTTCTCCTTACCGACCACTACAGGGACTCAAAAATGCCAGATACTTTCTCAATACCCCTTTCCCTACCCTTTAAACCTAAAGATAGACAAGTGACCTGGTTCTGGACAATGAAACCTGGAAGTCTGGAAGCTTCTGGAAAAGATCTTCCTACTCACTCCATAGGTATCTTCTTCAACCCCTTTCTTTCCCTCCCTGGAAGTCATCATGTGAGCTCATGCTGTTCAGAGCTGCAGCAGCCATTGCAGGACCATAAGGGGACAAGACCTAGAATGGAACAAATACCCTGAGGACGGCAAATGAGAAAACGTGGATCCTAGATGACACTGTTGAGTGGCTAAATTAACCAAACGTGAAGCTATTAACCTCTGTTTCTTGCTAAGTGAGATAAACAAATGTCCTTACTCCTTACATCACTGTTAGTCAACTATTTCATTATTTGCAATCATGATATGTGGTGACAGGGCAACCAGAATTGCATCTATTCTGGAGGGAATGTAAAACCTGAAAGCAAAGATTTTAGGTGTTCTCCAGTGGTTTCCACATGCCAATTAATGAACTAGCTGCATTAAAATTACATGAGGAGATTTCTTTAAAAATACAGTTTCCTGGGGGCGCCCGGCTGGCTCAGTCAGTAGAGCATGTGACTCTTGATCTTGGGGTCGTAAGTTCAAGCCCCACATCGAGTGTACAGCTTACTTTATTAATTAATTGATTGGTTAATTAAAAATACAGCTTTCTGGCCTTTATTCCTGGAATATTCTGATTCAGTAAGTCCAGCATGGAGCCCAGGGATCTTTCTTTGTTATAAGGGCACCAACTGGTACACCATTTTGGAATATTGTTGGTACTTTCTTACAAGTAATCTACAATTCCACTCCTTTTTTTAAATTTATTTTTTTAAGATTTTACTTATTTAGTTTAGAGAGAGACTGAGTGCAAGCGGGGGGGGGACGCAGAGAGGGAGTGGGAGAGAGAATCTGAAGCAGACTGCACGCTGAGCACAGAACCTCATGATGCAGGGCTTGACCCCACAACAGTGAGATCATGACCTGAGCCAAAACCAAGAGTCAGACACTTAACCAACCAAGCCACCCAGGCGCCCCTACAATTCCACTCCTTGATATTTACCTAAGAAAAAGAAAAACATATGTTCACAAAAAGATGTGTATAAGAATATCCATAGCAACTTTATTCATGATAGCTGAAACTGGAAACAAGCCCAAATGCTCATAACAGGAGAATGAAAAAAATCATGGACTAAGGGTAATTAAAAAGATTATCAAGGGGCACTGAAGGCCTCACCACACCTGGAAATCGGACATTGTAGTCAGTGAGCATGGTTCTGTGGTTTTCTCTAGTAGCCTGGAGGCAGAAGCAGAGAAAATGAAACTTGTCTGACCTGCGTGGTAATTACAGTGGGAGGGACAAAATGACAGGAGGCAATGGAACTAGAAGGAACAGTAAGAATGAAGTCAAAATATATCTTTGTCTGAAAGTGCATTTGAAACACCCTTGTTCAGAGCTTCCCTAACTCTGTCCTGTTTAGCTCTGGCCTCTATGTATTTCATACCTCCTATTCAAAGGTAGAAAAACCAAACAACCCATTTTGCACACTGGGACTGAGGCTTAAAGGAGAGAAAATAGGAGAGGTTGAAGTCAGTGTTGAGGGAAGCTCAGCATCAGCCCCAGGGCAAGGCAGAGGTGCCCAAGACATGCAGTCCACCTAGGGACCCCAGAATGAGCAGAGACAAATCCCAACTTTGAGTGGCCTCCAAAGAGGATGACACTACTCTCACTGAAGGTCTGAGGAGCTGTCATCTATGGGATATGGTGACTGGTGGCCTGAAAATTAATTGGGCTGTTCCACATAGGAGATAAAAAGAAAATTCTGCCCAAGCTGGTGTCACACTAATTTGGCAGGAGGCTGGGTAATGATTTGCCTATGTCAACATCCCCTTTCTTCCCCCCTCCCCTGCCTCAGTCATGGCTTGTTTCAAGCTGCTCCATGATGGGAGCATCCAAGAAATGCAGCCTTACAGGGATGAAAAGGAGGCTTTCTAAGGAGAGAAGTCCAGCAGAGGAGAGGAGAGATGGCTATACTATTACAGCTCTAACTTCCTCTCTATTCCTGCAGGCTCAGAGGGAGTAAAGGAAACAAACCAAAACTATCAGAGGTCTACTTTGTGCCCAGTCCTGTATTGAAGGCTTTCACTTGAATCTTCTCAATAACCTTGCAAGTCCAAGATCAAACCCCAGTAAGGAAAGTAGAATTTGGGGAAAGGGAAGTGTCACACAATTAGTGAGGGGCCACATTAGGGCCCCAGCACAGGTCAGTCTGATTCAAACTCTGAGCTCTTTTCCCCATAATGAGCTGAGTGGTACTTTCTCTGAGTGTCAAAAATTAATTGACCCTGCAGCCAGTATAGACATTAAACTGTAGAGCACTGACTTGCAGGAAAGGCCCAATTTCCCTAATTCCCAGAGCTCCCAGTGACATGTAGATGAACGACTAAGACTGTCATCCACCAACAATAGTAACAAAGCAACCAGAGCCACCACTTCTTGAGATGTTACTAAGTGCTAAGTGCTGTTTTAAGTGCTGTATAGGTGTTATTTAATATTTATCTTCAAAATAATCCCATTAGCAGCCAACGATTATCCTTTCAAGCACCCACGTATCATCTAAAGCACTGATCACATACTAGACCGGAGAGCTCCCTCGTCTCATCAGATTAAAAAAAAAATCAATAGACTACTTTCTCTAATCAAAACAGAACTTAACAACAGAAAGATAACAAGGTCTCCATGCATTTGGAAACACTTCTAAACTCATGGGCCAAAAAAATTTATCAAAATGGAGCTATTTAGAAATGAAAGTTAGCTGTCGAAGGCAGATACAGTGGTACTTAAAGGGAAATGTTTAGATTTAAATGTTTATATAAGAAAATCAAAAGCTGAAACAGAGCATCCAACTCAAGAAGTTAAAAAAGAACAGATTAATCCAAAAGAGAGTAGGAAGAAGAAATCATAAGACAAAAACAAAAATTAATGAATTAGAAAATAGAGATACTATACAGGATCTAGAAAACTTTTTGATAAGCTCAACCCAGAAAAAGAAAAGGCCTAAATAAACAATATCAACAAACATTTAAAAGATACCTATCTGAATATATGGCAGAAAATTCAGTCATGAGGAAATACTGTAAAAATCTTTATTTTAGGTTGATAAATCTTAAATTTTTGGCGAAATGGATAATCTCCCTTAAAATGGAAAGACAGTCCTTTAATAGAGATATTCATTATTATTATTATTACTTTTCCACAGATGAAGAAACTGAGGAACAGAGAGAAACTTGTTCCGATTCCCATAGCTAGTAAGATGCAGTCTGGACTCAAGGCCTAGGCAGTGGATCTCCAATTCATCCTTCCTCCCTGCCTCCCACATATACTGAGCACCTGCCTGGCGCCAGTCCTTGAACCAGGGATTACAGGAATAAGAGACAAAGTTCTTGCCCTCAGGAAGCTTCCAGTCTAGAAAAGACTAGGACCAGGACTAGGGTGAGTCAAGTGAGGTAGCAAGGGCACAAAAGTGAAGGGCATGTTCACTGTCACCTGTACAACTCTCCTTAAACTTGGCACCCTAGTCCTGGCCCTGTTAAGAAGCATAATCACAACTGCTAAGTTACATGCTTTGTAACTGTTTCTCAACTTGAAACAGGTAAGAATTCTAAACCATGGATGTGAGGAAAGGGCATTCCAGGCAGGGGAACTACTATAAGTAAAGGACAGAGCAGGGAGACAGCATGATCCCTGGTGGGAACTATAAGCAGTTTGGTATTTTTGAGGCATACAAATCAGTGCAAGGTAGAGAATGGCAGAAGAGAGGCTAGAGAGATGGCCAAGATCCAGGTCATCAACGGTGCTTTATATCATGCTAAGGAGTTTAGACTTTACCCTAAGGGTTTAAGCAGCGGAGTAACACAGGCATAGTTGTATTTTAGAATGATCCCTCTGGCAGGAATGTGGATGCGGGTGGGGGTGGGAACAAGGCTGAAGGCAGAGAAATGAGTTAGGAGGCTGTAACAGCATCCAGGCAAGAGATGAAGAAAGCATGCACTAGGGCAATGAGCAGTTGGAATGAAAAACGGGAAATGGATTTAAGAAGTATTTGAGATGTAAAATTAGCAGGACTTAGCAGTTGATCGAATGTGGGAAGAAGAAAGTGTGGAAGGAATCAAGAATGAGGCCCCTCGCCTGGGTGGCACAGCGGTTAAGCGTCGGCCTTCGGCTCAGGGCGTGATCCCGGCATTGTGGGATCGAGCCCCACATCAGGCTCCACCACTATGAGCCTGCTTCTTCCTCTCCCACTCCCCCTGCTTGTGTTCCCTCTCTCGCTGGCTGTCTCTATCTCTGTCAAATAAATAAATAAAATCTTAAAAAAAAAAAATGAATGAGGCCCCTCACCACTCACTTTTTTTTTCTTTTTTTATTTATTTATTTTTTTATTTTTTATTATATTATGTTAGTCACCATACAGTACATCCCCAGTTTCCGATGTAAGGCTCGATGATTCATTAGTTACCACTCACTTTCTATCATGAATAACTGGAGTGCCAAGTGGTAACACCATCTTCCGTCCATTTCTCAATTTATTCATACATCTAATAATCTATCCATCTGTTAGGTCATTCATCCATTTTTTGATTCATATATCCATATGTCCACCCATCTCTACATCTATCCTTTGATCAAATTCTTATGAGTGTCAAAGCATCTTGAAGAATGCATGTATATATATGATCCAGTAATTCCACTACTGGGAATTTACCCAAAGAAAATAAAAACACTAATTTGAAAAGATATGTGCACCCCTCTGTTTACTGTAGCATTATTTACAATGCTACCCAAGTGTTCATCTACAGATGAATGGATAAAGAAGATGTGAGATAGATATAGATATAGATATAGATATAGATATATAGATATATAGATATATAGATATATACACACAATAAACTATTACTCAGCCATTAAAAAAAGAATGAGATCTTGCCATTTGCAACAACATGGACAGATTTAGAGGGTATAATGCTAAGTGAAATAAGTCAGTCAGAGACATACAAATACCATATGATTTTACTCATATGTGGAATTTAAGAAACAAAACACATGGACAAAGAAAAAAGAGAAAAACAAACAAAAAAACAGACTCTTAAACACAAAGAACAAACTAACGATTGTCAGAGGGGAGGTCGGTGGGAGGATAGGTGAAATAGGTGAATAGGATTAAGAGTACACTTGTCATGAACACAGAGCAGTGTATAGAATTATTAAACCATTACATTGCACACCTGAAACTAATAAAACACTGTATGTTAATTATACTTGAATTTAAAAAAAAGAATACATGTATATAAAAGGCATAATACTTGGCCTTATTCATTTATTCATTCATTCCCTACACTTTTATTGATATCCTCCTATGTGCCAGATACTATTCTAGGTAATCAGGATTCAGCAGTGAATAAGCAGGAAAGGTCCTCTTTAAGGACCTAATGTTCTAGTGGGAAATACAGATAGAATGCAAGGAAATAATATAATTTCAGGGAGTGAAACTCTTTTGTTATTAAAAAAAAAAAAAAAA
>NW_024426663.1:54460709-54513499 GCF_017311325.1 Ursus maritimus | reverse complement strand
AAAAAAAAAAAAAAAACCACAGAGCTCCTTGGAGAAATGGCTGATTCCTGAGCTGGGGCAAGAAATATAGAATATAAGCCTGGAGCATCTTGCAGTGTCAGAAAGAACATAAGGGCTCAAAACAAAAACCCAGTGATGGAAGTATATCAAAGGGACATAGCTAAGTGAAAAAGTTCCCAGTAACCAAAAGTGGAAAAATTTGAGCAAGAAAATAACGTTTATTGGGTTGTAAGCTGAAGTATAAAACAAGTAATTATGAGCTCACACTGATATAAATTGATTGACTAAATAAACAAAGACATGGAGAAGAGACAAATCCCCTTTACAGGATTTCAAATAATGTATGTAGATACTCCACCTTCAAGGATTCCTTAAATGTGGGCTGTACACAGTGACTTCATTCCAAACAGTACAGTATGGAAGGAGGGCGGGGATGGTGAAGAGTAACTTTATAGTGGAGAAACCTGGCAAACTTAAACTCAACCAGGTGATCAGGGTTAACATCAATAGTAATAAGTCATGTCAATTGATAGGATATAGTGAGAATGGCACTTATACAGTCTTCCTCCCCAAAACATGTAACCCTAATCTAATCATGGGGGAAACCCAGACAAATCCCAATTGAGGGACATTCTACAAAATACCTGGTCACTAATCTTCAAAAGTGTCAAGGTCATCAAAAACAAGGAAAGTCTGAGATATTGTGTCATAGTCAAGAGGAGACTCAGGAGACATGACAACTAAATGAAATGTGGCATCCTGAACAAAAAAAGGATATTAGGTGAAAATCTGTATCAAATATGGACTTTAGTTAATAATACATTATAATTTGGCTCAACAGGTGTGACAAATGTACCATACTAAAGGAAGATGCTGATAACTGCCGGGGTGGGGGGGCGGGGACTGGGTGTGAGGTATAGGGCAATTCTGTAGTGGCTTTGTGACTTTTTATAAATCTAAAAGTATCCTAAAATAAAAACTGACACTTGAAAGTGTTAGTGCCGAGGAAGCCAAGTGGAAAAAGTGTTTCAAAAGGAAGGATGGGACCAACTAGGTCAAATACGGCTGAGACACAGAATAAATGAGTACTGAAAACTGACAAATGGATTTGGCAAATGGCTTCAAGTTGCTTCTTATTCAAGGGAGGAGCTAAAAAAAATGAGGAAGAAGGGATGCCTGGCTGGCTCGTTGGAAGAGCATGCAACTCTTGATCTTGGGGTTGTAAGTTCGAGCTCCATGTTGGGTGTAGAGAGTACATAAAAATCAAAAAAAGAAAGAAAAGAAAAGAAAAGGAAAGGAAAGAAAGGAAGGAAAAGAAAAGTGAGGAAGAAAAGAACCACCTGGGTTGCTCTGGGGGGGAAGAAAGCAGCCAGGATATAATCCTTAACGGGCCATCTTGGAATGGGGGTGGGAATGCTTTGAAAGATGAAATCTTTACGTTGCTAACATCGAATACTTGTATCTCATGACACCAACCCAAATGGGACAATTACTAAATCTTCACGCTGGAAAGATCATCACTAAACACAAAAATCTCTCCGTGTCTTCCAGGGAAGTACATCTAAACTTGCAGAGAGAAGGGCCTGCTGGCTAAGGGACCATCCCAGGATTTCATTTCTTCACTCATCAAGTATTTATGGAGGCCCTACTATGTGCCAGGTAGTCTAGGCTCTGTGGAAACAGCAGAGAACAAAACAGACAAAACTGCCCACCCTTGGGAACTGAGGCCCTGAAACCATAGGACAGAGCTGTGCCCTAATCTGTGCCATCACTCCCTGAGCCCTGGTAGGACAAATAAAACTATCCCTTTCAGAAAAAAGATCAGCACCTTTGGCACAGGGCAAATTTTCCCGAGGACCAAACCCAGGCTGAGAGCAGAGGCCCCACGTCTGGAGTGCCATTAGTTTGGATGTCACTGCAATTATCATGTTGGCTGCAGACAAAGCCAAGTCACAATTGAGGACAGGATTTTAAATCACGACTTTCCAGAGTCTCATTAGGTAATTGATGCTGATCACATTGCTTAATGGGGACCCATAAAATGCTTGCTATTTATATTACAAAGGGAAGAGAAAAGGCTCAATTAACCAGATAATTGACGGATGATATGAGGAACTAGGGTGAAGGGGTGGGAAGAGACAGGGAAACCTGGTGAAGTTTCCCTGCCTCGGGATTTTAGCTTCTTAGTGGTAATGATTGTTTGGCTGGATTCAGAAAAGACTGTGCCCTGGTCTTCACAAAGCCCAAAGCTGCTCTTCCCAGGAGCCAGGGACTGAGATAAGAATTGTGATTTAATAGGATTTTCTACAGCAGGCTAAATCGTTTGCTAAATGAGCAATTTCAATCATCCCTTCTCCATCCACTAGGAGGGAATTAAGCTCACTTCTCTACTCTGTATTCCCACCTCCCATATCCTCACTCCCTCACCAGCTCTTAGTAAGAAGGATGGTCTGGTCGAGATACAGAAGGTACAGATTGTAGCAAGACACTTTGGGCTCACAGATGATGAGGCTATAAGAGAGTTACGACCCCATTCCCCACCCTGCATGCCCTAAAGCACCCATGGAGACCCAGGCACACCTTCCATACACCAGTCTCCCCAGAAGTCAGGTCCCAGGGCAGGCTAATTTCCCTAATACTCACCAAGAATGGGCCGTAGCACTTCTTACTGCAGAAAAGGGGGTAGGGATGAGATTCATTTCTTTCCATTATTGAGACTTGGGGTTTTTCAACAGGAACTTCCATTAAGTCCCACAGATCAAGGCATATAAGGCATCCTCGTAACTTCCAGTTATTTGGAAGAGATCTTAGGGGGAAAAAATGATTTGGGGGAAGGAACAAGCTGTACTATTTACCAACATACAAACTGAAATTGGGTTAATGGAAGATGTGTCTGGTGATGAAGAATTCAGGGTTCCTACGATTCTGCCTCTTGATTGGCCTGGGGCCTCTGCACATGTGGATTCATTTCTGCTTGTTCCATATGGATGACCACTCCTCTTCCTTAATTCTCTTCCTCCTCTTCCTCCTCTCTCTCTCTCTCCCTCCGTCTCCCTCTCTTCTTTTCCCCTCTCTTTCTTTCTTTCTTTTTCTCCTTTTGTACGATTTTCCTGTCTCCTTTTGCATTGTAAATGATGGCATGATATTCCGACTAGGAGTGAGGGCTTTCTCTCCAAATTGATGTACAGAACCAACACAATCCCTATGAAAATCCCAGCTAGCTTCCTTACAGAAATTTATAAGCTGACCCTAAAAATCACATAGAAATGCAAGGGACCCAAAATATCCACAGCAATCCTGAAAAAAAAACAACAAAGTTGGGAAGACGCACACTATCTGAACTGAAAACTTACACAAATCTATAATAATCAAGATAGTGCGGACCTGGTATAAGGAAAGACATGTAGACCAATGGAATAGACTTGAGACTTCAGAGTAAACCCTCACATTTATAGTCCATTGATTTTATGTCAAGACAATTTGATGGTGAAAGGATAGTCTTTTCAACAAAAGATGCTGGGACAACCCTAGATATCCACATGCAAATGAATGAACTTGGACCCCTTTCCTCATACCATACATAAAATGGATCATAGACTTACACAGCTAGAACTGTAAAACTCCCAAAAGAAAGTAGGAGTAAATCTTTCTGACTTTGGGTTAGGGAAAGCCATTACAACAAAAGCACAAGTGACAGGAAAAAAAAAAAAAAGCTAAACTGGACTTCATCTGTGCTTCAAAGGATTCCATCAAGAAAGTAGGAGGAAAAACACAGAATGGGAGAGAATATATATCTGAGATTTATATATTTGATAAGGAACTTGAATCTAGAATATATAAAGAACTCCATGAGGTGCCTGGGTGGCTCAGTTGGTTAAGCGTCTGCCTTGGGCTCAGGTCATGATCTCCAGATCCTGGGATGGAGCCCCGCATCAGGCACCCTGCTCAGCGGGGAGTCTGCTTCTCCATCTCCTTCTGCTGCTCCCCCCTGCTCCTGCTCTCTCTCTCTGAAATAAATAAAATAAAATCTTAAAAAAAAAATAAAGAACTCCACAACTCAATAACAAAAAGACAACCCAATTTTCTAATGGGAAAAGGATCCAAATAGATATTTCACTAAAGAAGATAGGCAACAGGCACACTGAAAGAGGTTCAACATCATTAGTCATCAGAGAAATGAAAAACAAAACAACAATGAGATACTACTTCACATCACTAGAATGGCTGTAATAAAAAAGATAATAACAAATGTTGGATGGATATGGAGAAATTGGAACTCTGATGCACCTCTGGTGGGATTATAATATGCTACAGCTGCTTTGGAATACAGTCTGGCATTTCCTCAAAAGGTTGAACATAGAGTTACCATATGGTCCAGCAATTCCACTCCTAGATATATGCCCAAGGGAACTGAAAACAGGTGTTCATACAAAAATGTGTACATGAATGTTCATAGCAACATTATTCATAACAGCCATAAAGGGGAAGCAATCCAAATTTCCGCCAATTGATAAATGGATAATACAACATGGTACCGCATGGTATTTCCATACAATATCCACACAATGGACTACTACTATTCCATTTCATTAATGTTAATGGAATATTATTTGGCAATGAAAAAAATGAAGTACTGATAAATGTTACAACATGGATGAAACTTAACAGTATGTTAAGTGAAAGAAGTCAGTCACAAAGGCCACATATTGTATGATTCCATTTATAGGAAATCTCCAAGGTAAGCAAATCTAGAGAGACAGAAAGTAGACCTATGGTTGCCTAGGACTGAGGATGTTGAGAGGATACGGATAGTGACTCCAAATGATATGGGCTTTCTTTTTCTAGTGATGAAAATGTTCTAGGATTAATTGTGGTAATGGCTGCCCAACTCTGTAAATATACCAAAAACCATTAAATTGTGTGCCTTATATGGGTGAATTTTATAGTGTGTAAATTATACCTCAATAAAGATATATACACCTCTGTGCCCCCTCATTTTTGTATTTAAAAATAATAATAAAAAGACTCTCAAAACAAACAAAAAAATCTGAGAGCTTTGCTGGCAAATTTCAGTTCTGGTACCCGAGACTCTGTGACCTTGGACAAGTTACTTAATTTCATTGAGCTCAGTTTTCTCACCTGTAAAACTGTTCTCGTCTAGGGCAGATCATTGTGAGGATTCAATAAACTAACATGTAAAAATACCTGCCACATAGTAAGTGCTCAGTAAATGGAAAATACAAAGAGTTGGGAATAGCAGTAACTAGAGAGCGAGTGAAGGAGAAAAAATAGTATTTATGGGCCAAGTCCACATCCATACATTTACGTGTCACCTTTGGCTGGGCTCTAGGGACATAAAGAAGTCCCTGACTCTGAGGATCAGGAAGGCTAAGGGATCAGGCATTCCTGAAGAAAAATAATCCCAACAAAACGAGCCAGTTGCTATGACGCAGTTATAGACAGGTTGCTCAGGGTCAGAGGCAATGGCTTTTAAGGGGAGGAGACTTCAAGAGTTGGCCAGATGGAAAAGGGACAAGTAGACTCTCGTCCCTTTCCCCACTGTAGGTTAGCAAAAAGATGTGAAGCACCTCACTGTGGGGACACTGGAGAGAGCCAGCCCAGCACAGGCAGAAGCAGAGGTCAAAAGAGCAGTTGGGATTTATTATTCGTGGCCAGGATGGGCAGTGAAGCTGGCACAGGAGCTGGAGGCTAGGGCCTGCCTCCCTGGCCTTCCAATAGGTGAGCTGAACCTTAGGAGTTCCTCCTCTCTCCCCTTGTTCCTAGCTCCTTTCCACCCTTAAGCCTCGAGATTTTCTTTCTTTTTTTTTTTTTTTTTAAGATTTATTTATTTATTTACTTATTTATTTATTTATTTAACACAGATAGAGACAGCCAGCGAGAGAGGGAACACAGCAGGGGAGTGGGAGAGGAAGAGGAAGAAGCAGGCTCATAGCGGAGGAGCCTGATGTGGGGCTCGATCCCGTAACGCTGGGATCACGCCCTGAGCCGAAGACAGACGCTCAACCGCCGTGCCACCCAGGCGCCCCGAGATTTTCTTTTTCCCGCGCATCAGCCCTCTTTTGGGGAAGAGCCCGATGATCTGTGGGCAGAGCGTGACACTTCCACCACTCCTCCCTCTAGTGACTCATTCCCAGGACTGGGGGTGGCAGGAAGTGCCAGAGCCCCAGAGTTGCATTCCCATCCGGATTCTGGCAGCTTAGAGACATCCTTTTTCCCTTCTCCCCCCACCCCCGCCACCTCCCCCACTTCCAGCTCTGACTCTTGACATTTCTGCGTAAGAAACACCCACCTGCCCCCAAAACTCTTCTTGCCTTTCTAATGCCTCTTCTGGTCCCTCAACTCCAGCCCCCATGGGGCTGCTGGGCTTCCAAGAGAAGCAGGCACAACCCAGACCTAGGGACTCTTTCCTGGGGGAGGTAGCCAGGCAAGGTCTGTATCCCCATGGCCAGGCCTTTGAGGAACAGGGCCTATAATGTAAAAAGCATTCTAAGCAACACTTACGACAACAACAAAATTATTTCACTACATGCTAAGTGCTTCACAAGGTTTGTTTCATTTATTCCTCACAACAACTAGATGAAAAGATGCTATTATCACTGCCATTTGGCAAATGAGAAAAATAAGAGAGAAATAATTTGGAAAGTAGCAGAATGAGAATCAAACCCAGGAGTCAGGTTTTGGGATCTGAACCACCAGGCTCTTCTGTCTGCCTCTTTTGGGCTGGAGGACAGTGTAGCCTCTATGAGCACAGCCTCTGTGACTTCTAGGGCAAGGCATGCCATCCCTGAGGCTCTAGGTACAGCTGCCTTGACCCTAGCTTTGACCCTAGCCTCCCTCCTAGTTGCCCATGGCTCTTGTGGACCTGCCCCACTCTTTACTCCTGTGGGGGGAATGTGGTGGGCTACTCAAGATTTTCATCCCTTTTGAGAGCTTAACTTCCTCTTAAACTCAGGGCAAACATCAATGTGATTCCAGGGTGCCCAGGGGGTACCTAGAAAGAGTGAAAAGAAGGAGCATTGCTTATAGGTTCAGGGGGCAGAAGGAGATTACAGAAACCCAAGAGTGGGGTCAGCCCAGGCTTGCAGACAGAGCAGACATCTGTCACACGGAAGAGGCACAGAGATGGCCCACATGGCAATAGAAATAATAATACCCTTGAATTATGTAGCACTTTAAAATTTCTCAGTCACTTTACAAACATTTGATCCTCCAGATGACCTCCTAGGACCCGAGGAGGAAGAAAGCATCTTTTATAAGCTGTCACCACCCGTCAAGATTTCCCCCAGAGGGGAAAGGCAGAAGACAGGCAAGGCAGTGAGTGAGTTAACCAAACCCAAGCTCCAGTGGGTAATTGATAGTTTTTATGGTGTCTTTATCCTCAGACTCCTCAGATATCATATTTCCACTGGATTACCACATTTACATAACAGTGCAGGGTGGGAGACCCTGATAAATCTTCTCTGCATGAGGATGAATACAGTGGAAATGTACTTTGTTGACAGTGATTTGTTTTACTACACCACTGCCCTTCAATTTAGGGAGGAAAGAGCAAGGCTATTGCCTTATGAAGGGAGGGTGGGAAGAAGAGACAGGAGAATGGGAGGGAGGAAGATGAGAGATCTGGAAAGAGGGGGATGAATGAGAGAGGAAGACACAGGGAGAAAGGGAGAGCTTTAGGCAAAGGGGAAGAAGGGAGGGAGGGAAGAAGGGAGGGGGGAGCAAGGGAGAAAGGGAGGGAGGGAGGGAAGAAGGGAGGAAGGGAGAGAGGAAGGGAGGAAGGGAGGATAAGAGCAATGAGAACTCACTCTGTGCCAGGCACGGTGCTAAGCGTTTCCATGGATTAATTCCGCTAATCCTCAAGGCAACCCAGTGAGGACAGTCCTGTTAATATCATCATTGCACAGATGACAACACCCCATCCTGTTATGCCTGTTTTATTTTGCCACTATCTACAACAGGCTTATTAACTCACTCATGTGCTTATTGCCTTGTTCACAGCTATATCCCCAGCACTTTGAGCAGTTTCTGACCTGAAGTAGGTTCTTAATAAGAGTACTTTTTTTTTTTAAGATTTTATTTATTTATTTGACAGAGACAGAGACAGCCAGCGAGAGAGGGAACACAAGCAGGGGGAGTGGGAGAGGAAGAAGCAGGCTCATAGCGGAAGAGCCTGATGTGGGGCTCAATCCCATAACGCCGGGATCACGCCCTGAGCCGAAGGCAGACTCTTAACTGCTGTGCCACCCAGGCGCCCCTTAATAAGAGTACTTTTTGAAGGAACGAAGGGATGAGAAGCTGCTGGGGAGTTAGCCCCACCCTCCCAGGCAGGGTGATGTGATGGGGAGGATGGAGGGAGGGCAGATGCTGGAGGTGCTCCCTCTCTCCACAGACACAGAGGGAACTGTTATCAGCTGATGCGTACTTCGTGAGGAAGAAACCCATTATCTCCTCCATCCTTTTCAGTTGTTTTCTTTTCTTTTTTAACTTCCCTCAGATCTTGTGCCCCTTCCCATTCCACGATCAATTTGGCATCCACTAATCATATCCTCCTCAAGTTCTGTCTCACTCTCCTTGTTCATTTCGCTTCCCTGCTTGCTTCTCTTTCCCATGCCTCTCTTGAGAGAGAGCTCATTCAACTAAATTGCAATTGGTGATTTCAGAGGCCAACATCCATTGTTGGAAGTCCAGTCTTGTACCAAAGCCTGCCCCCTGCAGAGAGCATTTTTCCCCATCTAAAAAATGGACAGGGGGCGCCTGGGTGGCTCAGTCGTTAAGCGTCTGCCTTCGGCTCAGGGCGTGATCCCGGCGTTATGGGATCGAGCCCCACGTCAGGCTCTTCCGCTATGAGCCTGCTTCTTCCTCTCCCACTCCCCCTGCTTGTGTTCCCTCTCTCGCTGTCTGTCTCTATCTCTGTCGAATAAATAAATAAAATCTTTAAAAAAAAATAAAAATAAAAACAAAAATAAAAATAAAAATAAAAAATGGACAGAGTTTTTTACAGAGTTTTTTGAACCACTATTAGTGGGCCTATAAGGAAGGGGTCTCAGAACCACAGCACTGACCTTCCCACATCCTTCTCCAGGGAAGCCTTGCCAAAGCCTTGAGACCATTGGCATCCAGTACCCAACAGAGAGCTATTTCCTCTCCCACCGTATGCGCTATTTAGTGCAACTTGCAGTAAATATAAATCAGAGGATAATAAGCCTCACTTTCCCTCTGTCTTTAGGGTTTTGGAAACTCCTCATTCCATTAAATAGCAGCGCCTGCTGAAGGTATAAATGGCAAGACCATGGGATAAGTGTACGAAGACCATGTCTCCACAGGGTTGGTAGTATATCAGAGTGGCTGGGAATGTGGGCCTTGAGATTCAGACAGCTTTGAGATTGGAGGCTGGCTTCTGTATGAATAGATTATAGGTGGCAAGGGTGGAAGTTGGGTGTCAGATGAGTCCTTTGGTACTTTCGCCAAATCAAGCATTCCTCCTAGGCCCACCAGAGCCTCCTGTACCAAATCAGTTGTAGCACTTGGCCAGTCGAGTTGAGATTATTACTTGCAGCAATGTCCAACCCACCAGACTCTGAGCTCTTCAAAGTCAAGAACTCAGTTTTTTCTTTGCATCCTTAGAGCCAGGCTACATGCTGTACATAAAAGAAGGGCATTGTACAGACCTTCATTTTCTTCCAGACAATGGAAGGTATTCATTTTCTTCCTCAAGATACTGCTATTCCTTGAGACTTTGATATGCTTAGCACCTACTTTATGCCAGGCACCCTAATGATGTTATCTTCTTTAGTCCTCATAATGGCCCTTGAGTTAGGGATTGAAACAAAAAGCATTATCTCTCATCTGGATTACGGGAAGAGCCTCTTTCTGGAAGAACACTGAGTTCTTTTTCATCTGATACCCAACTTCTGCCCTTCCCATCTACAGGATTGCACAGAGCAGCCAGAATGATCCTTTTAAAATCATGTCACTGTTCCGCTCAGAACTCTTCTATGGCTCTCCATTTCACTCAGCATAAAATCCAAATCCTTACTAGGTTCTACAATGCCCTACATTACCTCCCTAAGCCCCAGACTGCAAATTTAATGACCTCATGCCCTACCACTCTCCCCCTTGCTGTCTCTGGTAAGTCACACCGGCTTCCTGACATATGTCTCAAACACTGATGTGTATACTCCTGCCTCAGGCCCTTCCTGGCTGCCCTCTGTGCCTACAAAGCTTTATCCTGATCTCTCCATGGCTTGCTCCCTTGCTTATTTCAAGTTTTGTTCAAGTGTCACTGTATTAGGAAGGCCTTCCTTGACTCCCCTGTGGTGATTTTAAAATATGCCCACAAAATCTCTGATACTCCTCCCTTCGAGAGGTAGAACTCAATTCTCCCCACCCCCTTGAGTGTTGGCTTGACTTAGTGTCTCCTTCCAAAATAATAGAATACAGGAAAAGTAACAGTGTGTGACTTCTAAGACAAGGTCATAAGAGGCTTTGTGATTGCCCTAGTCTGGTAATGAGAAAACATCAGGCAAATGCAAATTAAGGGACATTCTACATAATACCTGATCAGTACTCTTCAAAATTGTCAAGATTATGAAAAACAGTGCTCGCTTCGGCAGCACATATACTAAAATTGGAACGATACAGAGAAGATTAGCATGGCCCCTTCACAAAGAGGACGCGCAAATTCATGAAGGGTTCCGTGTTTTTACTATCAGGGAACTGCAGATCAAAACTACAATGAAATATCACTTCACACCTGTCAAAATGACTAAAATCAACAACACAAGAAACAACACGTGTTGGAGAGGATGTGGCAAAAGGAGAACCCTCTTTCACTGTTAGGAATGCAAACTGGTGCAGCCACTCTGGAAAACAAGATGGAGGTTCCTCAAAAAGTTAAAAACAGAACTACCCTATGATCCAGCAATCTCATGATTGAGTATTTACCCAAAGAAAACAAAAACACTAATTCAAAAGGATTATATATTCATAGCAGCATTATTTATAATACCCAAATTAGGGGTGCCTGGGTGGCTCAGTCGTTAAGTTTCTGCCTTCGGCTTGGGGCGTGATCCCAGGGTCCTGGGATCGAGCCCCGCATTGGGCTCCCTGCTCCTCTGGGAGCCTGCTCCTTCTTCTCCCACTCCCCCTGCTTGTGTTCCCTCTCTCACTGGCTGTCTCTCTCTCTGTCAAATAAATAAAGTCTTTAAAAATATATATATAATGCCCAAATTATGGAAGCAGCCCAAGTGTACATCAATTGATGAAGGGATAAAGAAGATGTGGGATATAGATATAGATATAGATATAGATATAGATATAGATATATAGATATACTGGAACATTACTCAGCCATAAAAAAGAATAAAATCTTGCCATTTGCAACAACTGGGACAGAGCTAGAGAGTATAACACTAAGCGAAATAAGTTCATCAGAGAAAGACAAATACCATATGATTTCACTTGAATGTGGAACTTAGAAACAAAACAAACAAGCAAAGGGGAAAAAAGAAAGACACACACAAACCAAAAAACAGACTCTTAATTCTAGAGAACAAACTGATGGTTACCAGAGGGGAGGTGGGTGGGGAGATTGGTGAAATAGGTGATGGGGAGATTAAGGAGTGCACTTTTGATGAGCACTGGGTGATGTATGGAATTGTTGAATCACTGTATTGTACACCTGAGACTAAGATTACACTGTATGTTAACTGGAATTATAATAAAAACTTTTTAAAAACATTATGAAAAATAAAGAAAGAGTAGGAAACTATTGTTGATCAAAGAAGACTAAGGAAACATGATGACTAAACACAATGTGATCTCCTGGACTGGATCCTGAAACAGAAAAGACATTAATGGAAAAACCGGGGAAATCTGAATAAGGTCTGTAGTTTAGTTAAAAGTGTACCAACGTTAATCTCTTGACTTTGAGAAATGTACCATGGTTATATAAGAGATTAATGTTAAAGGAAGCTGCGTGAAGTATGTAAGGGAACTCTTTGTACTATCTTTGTAACTTGTCTGTAAATCTAGAAGTATTCCTAAATAAAAAAAAATTTCTTAAAAAGGCATTGTGTCTTCCTCCTTGCTTTCTTAGACCATGCACATGCTACCGTGTCTTGAGGATACTCAAACAGCCTTACGGGGAGGGCTACCTATGTGTTGAGCAACTGAGGTGTCCAGCCAACAGCCATGTGAGTGAACCATCCTTGGAAGAGAATCCTCCAGCCCCAGTCAAGTTTTCAGGCAACTGCAGTCCCGTCTGACATTTTGACAACAACATCAAGAAAGACCCTGAGCCAGAATGATCCAGCTAGGTCACTTCTGAATTCCTGACCCTCAGAAACTGTGAGACGATAATTTATTGCTGTTTTAGGCCTCTGAGTTTTAGAGTAAACTATCTAAAATAGCCTCCTTCTAGTCACACTCAACCCCCCCTTTCCAACCTCAATTTTCTTCATAGTACCTATCAGGTGACACCACATGACAGGTTTGTTTATTTAACTTCTGTCTCCACCCTAGAATGTGAGCTGCATGCAAGGAGAAACTTTGTTTAGTGTATGTCTCCTGCACCTAGAACTGTGCTTGATGCAGAGTAAATGTTCGATAAGGGATAGTTGTTATTATTATTTTTTTTATTTTTTGGATAACAAGGGGTTAGGTAAAAATCCCTTCTCTATCCTCACCCAGAAACAAAACAAAACAAAACAAAACAAAACAAAACCCAGCCTCTGGAGGATGGGGGCCAAAGTGGCTGACGTTGAGACAATGCAGAACTAGGAAATGCAAGAAAAGATGAATCAGAAACTCGAGATCTGACTGAGTTCTTCATCCACTGAGAGAGCTCCCACAAGTTTCTTCCTCCCTCTGGATCTCCGTTTCCCCAAATACAAAATTCAAAAGACCGGGATGACCTGCAAGATCACCAAGATTTCTTCCAGCTCTACCAGTTAATGATTCTAAGAATGGCCTGGGAGGAGGTGCAGGAGCTCAGTTCTGGAGATGGAGGAAAGGAGAAGGAGTGAAGAATACGTGTTACCTTCACAGGGACAAGGCAGAACGTGTCTACCTTCATGCTGTGCTCACCTCCTGGAAACCCTTTCCCATTGGATAATCTATTCCTTTGCCAAGGCCCAGCTCCCTGCCTCTGCAAAGCACACAGGCTCCTATAAGCCTTAGCAAAAGTCTTCATTAACACATTTCCCACACTGAATTATAACTGGATCTTTGTATCTTGGGGTCTTCACTCCTAAAAGGAGAAAGTCAGTCCCAGGTCAAACTTTCAGGCTTGCAATTCTCTCCTAGTGAATTTAGACTCTAAAGGAAGGAGAAATCAGGGGAGGAGGTAGAAGACCAGCCATGTGCTGGGACTCCCTTAAACCTCTGCCTTTTCTCTCTTCTCCTCCAGTCTTGGCCTCACCACCAAGAGAAGCACGCACGTCGGCATGCCTGCCCCTCTGCGTCTCCTAAGTACTGGGTCAAATGCCATTCATTTGAGCTATATTAACTTTCCTCTGCTCCTCCCTCCTGCAGTCTTCCACCCCTTCCCCACGATACACACATCCTGGGTCCCTTCCCAACATCTGTTCCAGGTAGCTCACACTTCCTATTATTTGATATGAAGACAGGTTTAAGGGGCATCTTTTTCTCCACAACAGCTCATGGAAAGGCCTGAAGCACTTGCTCTGTTCTGGGAATCACAGATGGTAGGATTCTGTTCAGTCTATCAAATGAGGTTGGCAGCCACGGGAGATGAGGCAGGACAGGTAGGCAGGAATCAGCTTGGGTGGAGGATTTTGTCCCATAGGCCATGGAAGCCACTGAAGAATTCTGCACAGATTGGAACTCATTCCCCTTCCACTCAGCCCTCCTTACTTACATCCCTTCCTATCTCTCTCTGCCCCCCCACCCCATTCCATTTGTCTCATACCAGAACCTTAATAACACCAGATTTATTGAGAACCTTCACCGTGCAAGTTTTCTGTTCACATTGCCTCATTTCCACCTTTCAGCACTGATGAGGTAGGTGTTACTGTCCCCACTTCAGGTAAGGAAAATGACTCCAGTGAGTGATTTGCCCTGTTGGAAACTAAGGAAGAAGCAGAGCCCAATTTCTTAATCATTACACTAATTGGCCCCTGCTCTTAGGGAGAAATGTCTTCTTTGGGGGAGATGTCTTCTTTGGGGGGAGATGCCTGTAAGGAGGTCTTTGAGGTCAGGAGGTAGAACTGGGAAGAGCGAGTACAGAACCAGGCTATTCTGGAACTGGGATTTCCAGGTTCCGATGGGACCTATCTTACCAGCCTTGCTCCTCTCTCTGCTTGGCAGGAAACGTCTCCCATTCTCCTCACTCCCTGTCTTCATCCACTTGCTTACTCCAGTTCCCACATCCTTCTTCACTTCCTTATATACGGTTTGCCCTTGTCTTACAGGTTCTAGGTGGTACATTTGTTCTGAAAATGCCTGGATGGACCAGGATCCTCTGGAACCTCTAAAGATAATTTGAGCATCTGGAAAGGATGAGTCTACCTACCCACCCTGTCCTCCCCAACTCTATCAAAAAGGGTCTGGCCTGACCCTGGGCTTCCAAGGCTCTTCAGCAAAGGTTAGCTCCTCTCTACCTCATCTCCCACTACCTACCCCCGTGCCCTCTCAAAGGCTACAAATATATAACCACATGTGCTTCCCCAAACATGCCAAATTCTTGAAATCTTTGCATGTGCATTTTCTCTCTCTGGAATGCCAGAATCCCTTCTACCCCAAGTTTTTCTTTAGGAAAACTCCCAGTATCCTCAGGCTTGGCTCAAACATGACTTCCAGCCCCAGGAATGTCATCATCACTCAGGCTATCATTTCTTGCCTGGACTCCTCCCTCACTGGTCCCTGGGATGCCTCTCTGGCCCTACGCCATCCAGTGCCCACATCGCACCCAGAGTAACCTCTCTAAAATCCAAACTTGATCTTATCAATTCCCTTCTTAAAACTTTCAAATGGTTTCCCATGCCCTGGAGGTAAACTCGTAACTCAACCTGGTTTGGGTGCTTCTTCAACCCCATTCCCACTTCTCTTGCTTCAGATCTTCCAGCCCTGCCCACCACCCTACAGGTACTCAAGCCAGATTTCCTGACACTTTTACTCAGTTCCTTGAAACTTGCCTGTTCTCTCTTGGCTACATAATGTTCCCTTGGCTGGAACTCTCTTTCCCTCCTTCTCCCCCGGCTGACTTCTGCTAACCTTTCAGGCAGGTCTCAGCCTGGACTCACTTCACCAAAGAGCCTCCCAGAACGCCCGATGATGAAACGAGATGTCTCTGCTTTCTGTCCCCACTGCCCATGATTTCCCCTAGGACAGAATCTATCTGGTCTGTTACTGCCTATCTGTTTGCTCATGTTTCCCACACCCACGTGGGAGCCTACGTTTGGGAGCCTACCTTCTTCCCAGCTCTAACCCAGAGTCTAGTACTGGTAGGCTCTCCATGAACAACTGTTAAATTGGTGAGTAAACAGAGCCTCCCCTGTCTTCACAGTGTGGACTTAGGCACCCACTGTAGTTTCTACCACCGCCACCTCATAGTTACTATTCTGGATTATGGATGATTGCTTCCCTGTGTGTTCCTGTCTTGATGGATGGGGATGGCACCTTAAGTGTACTCCAGTGCCTAATGCAGAGGTCAGCATCCACCTTCCATCCATCTTCTTCTATTTCTGAATTCTCATTATTTTTAACAAATTTTTATTGAATAACTACTATATACTAGATACTTTGGATCCAGCAGTGAACAAGGTAGCTGACACTCTGCCCTCAAGCTCACATTCTATTGGCATATATGGGTGCCTAGTGAATAGGAGGTTCAGTGGATCTCAGTTCTACTGCGAAGCCCCTGAGGGCTTTCCTGTCTACAACTACAAATCAAGGAGCACAGCCTCTGGGGACCTCTGGACCTTCCTTTGTCCAGGTCTCCATGGGACTAGCCATCCAGCAGCAGGAAGTGGGAGGGAGGAGAGTGGACAATGGTGTTGCAGCCCAGTGCCTACAACCACTTCATCCAGCAAGTTTGGCAACTGGCTTTTTTCTCTACCCTGGAACCAAGAAAGAAAGAGATCCACAGAGGGAAAGACATAAATGGATAGGAATGACTGAGGAGAAAGGAAAGAGAGGAAAAGTGAACACAGAGTAGGAAGAAGAGGAGTCGGAAACACACAGACAGGGAAGGAGACGAAGGCAGAGACAGAAGGCCTGAAGGACTGAGCCCTGCCCCTCTCATTTGGGTCGGGGGGGCGGGGGAGGGGCGCAGGAGGTGTCAGGAAAGATTCAATTTTGACCTCTTGGAATTCCCTCGATGATCCCTCAAATTATCTCTGGCCCCATCCGGCCCAGGGACCTCCCAGCCCCCAAGCCAGGATATACTCCCTGCGACCCTCATGAGTAGGGACAGGCAGTGATGGAAAAACGCAGTTGCTCAGGGAACAGCAGTCCCTGATTTTCATCTTTTTCAGAAAAGATCATAGAAAAGACCCTGTGTTCACCATCTGTTTCCTAACTGGGGGCTCCAGGCTCTGCTCTCTGAGATACTGGCCTAACAATATCCCAATCTGCAGGCACGGCACAGAAACTCCTCTGAGCTGGGAGCTGGGGAAGCAGCCCCATCCCCAGGAGCCCCCAGATACCAAGCACGAGGCTGAGTTGCTAATGGAGCCCTGCTCTTGCCAGCAGCTTCCACGGCTCGCTCCTGAGGCTGTGATGCCATCTGCTGCTCAATTTAGGAAACTGGCTGACTTTGGCGGCACAACCAAGGCCCATCAGGGCAGGAGTTGGGAAGGGGGCCCTCCTGGGTCTCAGAAGAGCCATGTCTTTATCTGTGGACAGACCCAGTACTGGGCGTCAGAGACGGAGCAAATGCTCTGCTCCCTGTCATTGTTCTCCTTAGACAAGGCAGAACTCCTCCCTTTCATAGGAAGGTACCTCAGGATTCTGGAGGGATGGGTAAGTTGGCTCTGCCCTTCATCAAAGTCCAGTGTTATCTCCAGATTAAATTGCCCAGAGAGGTCCCAGCCTGCCTCTTTGAAGTTCCACAGCTTTTCTCAAAACATTTTTTTTCTTTGCAGGTTTAAGTAAGATTATTCCAAGTTATATTAATTGGGTGAATGAAATAATGAGGCCAGGCCTAGAGAAAGTGGGGCTTTGAAGAAATAGGTATGCTCACGCTGAATTGAAATAAGACCTTCAGACTCTCAGCGGGTTTCTGACGCTCCTGCTGTGTTGTCCCTTTTCAGGCCTCAACCCAGGTAGGGTTATGAGCTCCAGTGTTACAGGGGTCACACTAATACCAGCCACCTATTTTTGGTATTTGTTCAACTAAGGGTTAGCTTGAGGAAATTTCCTGCAAACCAGCTGAGGTGGCCAACCTCTGAGGTGATCCCCAATGATTCCCATCTCCTGAAAGTCACCCACTTATCATCTCCCTCCCACAAAGTACAAGGGTTAATTAGTGGGGCCAGTGGAATATGACAGAAGTAATGGTGTGTAATTTCCAAGATTAGATTATAAAAGACTCTGGCTCCCATCTTCACGTCCCTCTCTCCCTCCGTCTGTCTGCCTCTCTCCCTCATCACTTACCCTAAGGAAGCCAGTTGCCACGTTGCAGCAGCCCTATGGAGAGGCTCCTGTGGTAAGAAACTAAGGCCTTCTGTCAACAGCCACATGAGTGAGACTCAAGCAGATCCCCTTAGAAAGCCTTCAGATGACTCCAGCCCTGGCAGGCAGCCTGGCTGCAAACTCATGAGTGACCCTGAGCCAGCTCGGCTGAATTACTCCCTTTCCTTACCCTCAGAAACTGAGATAAATGTTCGAAGTTTGGGGCAATTTGTTATGCAGCAACACAACAAATCTGTCATATGGTATTATTATTATAATATCATGACATGTCATCTGCATTATATCACTTCATTTCTTTATAAGATCTAATATGTGGACCTTACCCCGACTTTAACTCATCTCCTTCTACCCTACCCTCTCCCCAGCTCAGCCTCACCCAAGGCTCACTCCTGCTTCACTCCGGCCCATTGAATTTGCTTTTCTCTCTGCTGGAGCCCCCGCCCACCTACCCCTAAATATCTGCACGGTCGGTCACTCCCTTATCTCCTTGAGGTCTGTATTCACATTCACAAGCTTTCCTTGACCCTCTGCACACCTGAACTGTAGCTCCTACACATACCTATTCTTTTCCCTGTTATTAGCCTTAGCCCGTATGATTATATAACATATATAATAAAATATATTTTATATATTTATCTTATAATTTTTTAAAAGATTTTATTTATTTATTTATTTGAGAGAGAGAGTTTGAGAGAGAGGCAAGCAGGGGGAGTGGCAGAGGGAGAGGGAGAAGCAGAGTCCCTGCTGAGCAGGGAGCCCCATGTGGGGCTCGGACCTGAGATCATGACCTGAGCTGAAGACAGATGCTTAACTGACTGAGTCATTCAGGTGCCCCATCTTATAATTTTTATCTCCCCCCTTGAATGTAGACTCCATGAAGTCAATAATTCATGTTTTTGTCTATTTTAGTCACCTCTCTAGCCCTAGCACCTGGACTAGTGATTAGTGAGGCACACAACAGATGTGCGATACATATGCAGTTGAATGGGGGAAAATGTCATAATTCATCAATTATAGCATGTGTATCTCCTAGATGCCATATCATATATCACATGCCAAGTTATGATGTCACATGTACATTATATTTAAATGCAGTGTAAGGCAGTGCAGAGATCCTACAGCCATAAATAACAAGACCTAGCTTTGTTGCTTGCTGGCTTGCTACATTACTATAAGAGAGGCATGTATTACTCTCTGAGCCTCAGTTTTACTCATCTGTAAAGTGAGATTATTATAACCTCCCTATAGTGTAGGTGTAGAAATCAAATAATGAATGTTACAGTATTTTTAAAAAATCTAACATATATATTTCTGAAATGTTTTCCAAAGGCCATGTCATGTGTCTCAGGATATACTCTTTGGGGTTGGGGGAGATAAAAAGGTCAAAAAGGTCTGGGAAATTTGGGTTCCAGTATTCCAATGACTCTCCTTGGACATTCACACCATTAGCATATGAAAGGCTCTGAAAATCCCGCAGCAAAGGTCTTTTCCTAAAGCACCTAACTAAACTTGGTCTTGATCTCTACGAATACACACAGAGCAGCGCCTGTGTTGTCAGGATGGTATTGCTACTTTAGATCAAGGAATTCTAAAGTTCCTGAAACAGAAATCCCAGTGGGGTGGGCAATGAGATCTAACAGCTGAAATGGAGATTCGGAGGAGGGAGGAGGAGGAGAAAAAGAAAAAGGAGGAGGGAAGAGAGAGGATGGAGGGAAAGGGAGAACAAGGAAAAGGAAGAAGAAAGAAAAACGTTGGTGAAGGGAGACAAGGACAACTAAACTCATCCCCTTTGAAAAGAACCCTGCAGAACAAAGGCAAGCTGAAATTTCCCAGGGCTGGAGGGTGGGGGAGGAATCCAAGAATCCTGGTGCTGCCCACGGAGCCCAGCTTATTCCTCTGAGCGTTGCCTCTGCCAATTTCCGCAGTTGGAGCTCAGGCTTCCTTTTCAGCTTCAAGAAACCTCTGATTGAAGAGATTTCTCCTTTATCAGGGAGGAATCAGGTAAACCAAATCAGCAGCTTCTCAATTTAGTGTACTTATTAAGTGCCTGAAACAGCAGCTGCCATTTTTCCTTTCCTCACTAGCAATAGCCTTCTTGGCAGGGTTTATCTCCCCCCCCCCAGCCGCAGCACGCCTGGCTCGGGGAAAGGGAGAGGAGCTGCAGGTCCTCCCACGAAGACTCCCTAAGCTAAGTGGGAGAAGAGAGGTCTGCAGGTTTATTCTCAACCTCCAGATAGGCCTGCCCCAGCCCAGTCCACATACTAACCGAAAAGGATGCAACTCTCTCTGGCATCCACTCGCACTTTCAGCCCTCATGGCTAGGAAGTCCTTTGTTACATCTCATTTCAGTCTTTTTCCTATAACTTCATTTGTTACTGCCTTTCCTTTACCCCAGAAGAAGGGAGTGATTTGACTGTCCTAAGTTGCATGTATACAGCAACCTATACTAATCAACATGGTTATAACCCATCTCTCTGGGCATATGATTGGTGAATATTATTTGAGGAACCCCATTTCCCACCAACTGGGAGACTGGGCTCTTTTTTTTTTTTTTTTCCAACTGTGTGATTCAAAGTGGGGATAGGGAGGTCATGAGAAAGTAAGGAAGTAACAGGTTGAGCACCTGCCTGGTCCCTTATATAAGACATCTCATTCCATTTTCACAACAACCTAAAATGTAGAGATTATAATTCCCATTTTATAGGTGAAAGTACTGATGTCCAGAGCTCACCTAAAGTCAAATAGCTGACATGTAAGGTGGTGGAGCTAGAATCTCACCAACATCTGACTCCCAAATCCATATTCTCTCTATCCAGGGGGCTTGACTGTATCATACAGAAACCCAGATCTTTGGTTTCTTTCCATTCCTTGTGATATATTAGGTTTATTCCCTAACCCCACAAACATGCTGGGATTCTGACTATTTTCACATGCCCATTTACTGGAAGGTACACTTAACATCAGAAAAGCACAAATAACTCCCTCTCTTTGCTGTGACCAAATCTGAACTCACTCCTCCTGATGTCCACCTGCCTCATCAGACTGTAATCTCCATCATGGTAAGGACCATGTTTGTCTTATTCATCACTGCATCTCTCCTAGTGCCTACCACAGGGCCCGCCACGTGGTAGAGACTTAGTATGTGTTGACTGAATGAATGATGAGGACAGAAAGAGAAGACTCTGTAAAACAAGATAAGAGAATCTGAGAAAAAGATTTAAAAGGCCAACATTTAATTTAAAGGAGAAGAGAGGTAGCTAGGAAGAGACTGAGAGACAGCAAGATAAGAAAACTCAGCACAAACAAGCTAGATAAAAATAGCCTCTTGCCACTGTCCTTTTAAAATTACTTTCTATATTTGAGCCTAAGTGACAAGTGAAATCTCCTCTGTAATTTCCCATGTGTTCAGCTTAATGAATTTCTGGCAAATGGTTTCAGCATTGTAGGGCCAATTTGGACATTGTGGGGGTGGAGTTGGTGAGAAAATGAAGGGTATGGAAATAGTCTAATTGAGTCTAGAAACCAAATGAAGAGGTGATTGGAGGCATGTGAGGAGGAAGCCAACTCTTGGAACTTGCTCAACATCAAGAAGGACTGGGAATTGGTCTTGTTCTAGCTGATGTCATTATGATGTTTCCCTACATGCTATAGAAGAAGTCCAGAATCCCAAGATGCCTTGCAACGATTCTTTCTGTCCCACTGCCTATCTCCTAAGGAGCTTTAGTTGCTTATATAAACAGCATTATAGTCATGATTTAACGCCTGCCATTGGAAGGAATAAAGAGACTCTGTCTCCTTCACGTCCATAAGTCTCGTACACAGTAGGTATACCATAAATGCTGAACCAAATCATTATGAGGGAGGGAAGTCAGGGAATGCAAGGATGGGAATGCACAATCTACTCCTTGGCATCTATTCATGCTGCCCACTCAAATACATTAACTTCTCTGTATACTGAGGAAGGAGCACTTGAGGGGCCGTAGGACCCCGAATAAAAAGTCCTTTCTAAACCTTAAAATTGGCAATGACCATGCAGACCACAATTTTAATCAGGACTGCATATCTTTCAGGTCTCCTAGTATGTTTTTCATTGTAGTTTTAATAGCTTTTTTGGAATGTAAGTCACATACCATACAATTCACCCATTTAAAGTATAGAATTCAATGGTTTTTATTATATTCACAGATATGTACAACCATCACAATTTTAGAATAGTTCAACATCACCTCAAAAAGAAACCTAGGGGGCGCCTGGGTGGCACAGCGGTTAAGCGTCTGCCATCGGCTCAGGGCCTGATCCCGGTGTTATGGGATCAAGCCCCACATCAGGCTCTTCTGCTTTGAGCCTGCTTCTTCCTCTCCCACTCCCCCTGCTTGTGTTCCCTCTCTTGCTGGCTGCCTCTATCTCTGTCGAATGAATAAGTAAAATCCTTAAAAGAAAGAAAGAAAGAAAGAAAGAAAGAAAGAAAGAAAGAAAGAAAGAAAGAAAGAAAAAAGAAACCTAGAACCTGGATCTTTCACCCCCTCCTCTTCAGACCTCAGCAGCCCTTAATCTATTTTCTGTCTCTATAGATTTTCTTTTTTTTTTTTTTTTAGATTTTCTTATTCTGGACTTTTGTATAAATGGAATTAAACAATATATGGTCTGGCTTCTTTAATGTAACATTTTCAAGGTTCATTCATGTTGCAGCATGAATTAGTACTTCATTCCTTTTTATGACCAAATAATATTCCACTGTATGGATATCCCACATTTTATTTATCCATTTGTCAGTTAATGGACATTTGGGTTATTTCAACCTTTTATCTATTATCAATAATGCTGCTATGAAAATCTGTGTACAAGTTTTTGGACATACCTTTTTATTTTCTTGGGTATATACCTAGGAGTGGAATTGCTGAATCATAAGTAACTCTATGTTCAATCATTTGAAGAACTGCCAGACTTGGGGTGTCTGGGTAGCTCAGTCGTTAAGCATCAGCCTTTGGCTCAGATCATGATCCGGGGGTGGCGGGATCGAGCCCCACACTGGGCTCCCTGCTCAGTGGGAAGCCTGCTTCTTCCTCTCCCACTCTCCCTGCTTGTGTTCCCTGTCTTTCTCTCTTTCAAATAAATAAATAAAATCTTAAAAAAAAAAAAAAAAAGAACTGCCAGACTGTTTTTCAAAGCAGTTGCACCACTTTACATTCCCACCAGAAGCGTATGAGGATTCCAATTTCTGTATGTCCTTGCCAATCAATTATGCTTTTGAGAAATAACAAGGACAACTACAGGGTCCCACTCTAATCTGAATAGCTATTACAGAGCAGCAGCAAGAGGAGTCGACTACAGGGTTGAAGGAGGGATCCCTCTTCAACTCTAAGCCCTTAGGATCATCCAGAGGGAATGCTGCCATCTCTAGTACTCTCCCTGACTCCCCCAGCTGGGTTAGCTGTCCTCTGACATCTGCCCAAGGATACATATACTATTTGTCTTTTTCCCCCACTAGATTGTAAGCTTTAGGAGAGAGATCTCTCTTGCTCTGACTTTATCTGCAGCACCTGAACAGGGTCTGGCAAATGGTAGATGCTCAGTAAATGCTGGTTGACTGACTGAATATATGATTGAACATTTCTCTACTCGTGGTTCCTGTCCAGGGAGGAGAGGAAAGGGATTAGCCTCAAGGGCAAAAGGCTTCAAGAAGGTAAGCAAGGAGAGTATAGATGCAGGAGAAAGGGAAAGGCATGCAAGAAGTTTGGGGACCTAGTGTCCCTTAGGGCCAGATCCGATTATGAGGTGAAACTCAGAGCTAATGGACCTACCCTAATCCTTTGTCTTTCATCTGGCTGCATTTTTTTTTTCCCTAGAAACTTTCCTTTTTCTTTTTTGTTATTATTCCTAACAACGTTGCCTTTGCAAGAATAAGAAACATTAAATAAAAATGTGGAAGGAAAAAAAAAGAATAAGAAACACAGTAGAAAAGTAGCTGCTATTACAGGTAAAAAGACCACATCAATCAACTCACCAAAATGAATTCAGAATTTAAAAGGTTAGAGGCTAAGAAGGCTGACTATGAAGAATTTTTTAACTAGGAAATGCAGAAATTATAATCTAGGTTTTCCTCCTCAGGACACTGAATGCCTTATAGCTGAAAAAGGTGACTGACTACATTGTCAATGACAGGACAACGTGGCCTACCACTCAGCCTTATGCATAATGGCTGGCCTTTGTTCCACACAAATCCTGCCTCCTATCTGACTAATCTGTGAATCCAGTAGTCACTCTGTCATTGGTCCTTCTCTCCCCAAAGGCCCTGTATTTCTCTAGCCTCATTTACTTCCTGTCTCGTCTCTGAAAGCACACATGCACATATTCACACAAACCTCATCTCTCCTTTTCATGAATCCTCACGGTAGCTCTCCTTCTCCATTTTGTGTCTTTAGAAGAAAAGAAAGCAAAATATATGAGATGTCAATGCAATTTCTCCTTTAGCAGAGCTCCACAGGACAATTACCCACCCAATCTGCAGGGTTTTATAGCTCTCATAACCCTCCTTTATGAACACACTGTGACAGCCCGATGCAGGCATTGATTATGGCAGCAGTCTTCAGCCACATTTCTATTTAACTGCAAAGCAGAGCTCCTGCCTACCAGCTCAGCACTGTTCACGTGACTTTTTTAATTACTGTATTTATGTAAGCCTTTTACCAACCAGAGCCTGTGTCCAACGCCATCAAAACTGGATGATTTGTGCTTACCACTTCTCCTGTCTCTCTCTGGCCTTAGAGCATAGCGTCTCTTTCTAGCTGTAATCAATTTTGCACTCTGGCCTTTCTCAGCAGAGGTCTGTGAGGATTGGGGTGCACGGGAAGCACGTTTTCTTTCATTAGAACAGCTGAGGGAAGATAATAAAACATGTTGGCAGATGCCAAGGGCAGTGGCTGATTCCTAGGGGCTTGTCTGGCAAAGGCGCCAGGTGCAATAGATAAGCAGAACAGATAGGCTGCCGTGGGGGCTAGGAAAGAGCGGGGCTCCAGCTTAACCAACTGTTCAGCAGGACAGAATTTTACTGACTCCAGCTAATGGGAGAAGTTTAGTGTTCAAAAGAAATACTGATAACCTGGTGGGCAATCTGTCTAAACTCAAGATGTGGCCTCTTTGGCTGACTGTGCCACGATGCAAGGCAACTCTGGCAGAGAAAGCCAGTATTCTTCAGCGACTGCAACTGAGCTACGGATCCCACTGCAGAGCACCAGGGATGCTGCCCCATAGGGCTGGGCTGGAGGAGTGCCAGGCATAATCTGCCCGAAAATCTTCTGGAGAGAGCCCGAAAACTAAGGTGACCTGTGTGGGTGGGCGAGCCATCAGCCGAGGAAGAACCCTACCGGAAAAAAGTGTGAGAGAAGATCTGAGCGGGAGGTGGAAAAAGGCGTGAGCTGCGCCTGCAGGAACCCAAAGGCGCCACACGTGCGAGGAACCGCCTCCCGGCGGGCGCTGCGTGCGGGCAGGGAGGAAGCACGGGCCCCCTTAGGACACACCAAGTTTAGTCTTCAGCACGTCCAAACCCAACGCCCCCTCCCATCCGTAAGTAACAAACGGACGGGAGTCAAATAAGTGTAGCCCTCGTGCAGAGTCTACCCTTTCTAGCGTGAGGTGCTAGCTTCTCTGAGGAGTACGCTCACCTCTGCCACGGCTCCTGCATTTTTCTAACCCGGACTTTCCTGGGCGGGGCTTCCGGGCCCCGCCCACTGAAGGCCCGTTCAGTATCCGCCCCGGGGCGGGGCTCCCCTCGGCTGCGGGCTGTCCTTTCCCCTGCGGCCTCTGCTCCGGCGGGAGTACCACGGCCGAGCTCCAGACACGTGCGGGTGAGTTAAGGGCCAAGTGGGAAGAAGCCTTGGAGGTTTACTAGTTCGGGACGAGAGATAGCTGTAGGGAGGCTTCTTCCGAGGCACGGGACGAAATTGGCGTTCGTTCCATCATGACCCCGGGTTTGGAGGGCATCTTGAAGAGTAGCTGGGAGAGTGTAGCCCTAGAGTCGTCCTCTGTTTTCTACCTTCCCTCTTGTCCCTGGAGAGTCACCTAGATCTGGTCTGAGCGAGCCTCACTTCCCAGGCGCCTGGCGCCAGGGCCAGGGACTGGGGAAGATTTGTGATGAGCACGTGTCCGGGTGGAGCTCGGTGAGGTCGTTCAACCCAAGCCCGTAAAAGGGGCAGGCTGTTTTAAGATTCATTTCTAGATCTGAACAATGAGCCCTCTCTATTTTACTTTTTCTCTCAATTGTTTGGTGTTGCTTAAGAGTGAAATTAGAGCATGGCTGGAAAAATGTATTGTCTTAGATACCCTAATCTTATGTAAGTAAGGTAAATTACAATGGTGAATGGGTAGGAATGTTTATTAACGTTAACGTTCTTGCAAACATTTTGGTTACTGCTTTCAATCAAAAATTGAGGTCGTTGGCAGGAATGGCAGCTTGTTTCCAGTTTCTTTCATATCCATTATCACATCCTGTTTTTCTAAAGTACTGCAGTTATTGTTCTTCAAAAGGTCTCCTAATCCACATCCTCTCCAATCTAGTTTTAACCAGCCTTTCAGATTTTCACTGCCCATTGCTCTCCCAAGGTAGCTTTTCTCCTTCTATTCCCCCTACTCATCATCTCCTTGCCTGGAATGTAGCTCTTGATAACCGCAAGTGTTTATTGACCACATACTCTATACCAGATATCCTTGGTCTTAATATGTATTCTTTTTAGGTCTAACAACCAGATTATGTACAGAGTACTATTGATAACATTCCCATTTTACAAATAAGACTGAGAGGTACAGAGAGGTTAAGTTACTTGTTCACTGTTACTTAGTTGTTAAGTGATAGAGCCAAGCTTCCTTCTACTTGTTGACTAGACCATTAATATGCTGCTGTTGAGGGGCCCCTGGCTGGCTCAGTCACTAGAGCATGCAGCTCTTGATCTGGGGGGGGGGGGGCTTGTAAATACGAGCCCCATGCTGGGTGAGAATTACTTTAAAAAAATGTTTTAAAAAATGCTCCTGTTGAGTTGCTGTGGCACATGGGTAACAAATGACGTGAGAAAATAAAGCTAACCAAGAAATATAACCAAGGAAAAGCTTTTTGTTTTATTGTCTATTTCTATGAATCAAATGAATTATGGGGTTTGTGGGCAGAGGTCTTGAACTTCACATAAGTGTTCACTACTGTTGACTGACTCTAACCTGGAGTGCTTTGATTGCAGAGAGGACAGCCGTGGGCTTTGGACAGAGGCAGCCCCAGGTGAGTGCAACTTCATCACCCTGCCTTCGGCCCCAGCTGTAGGCAGCTGCCTAGGTTGCCATGTACCTAGGCAAGTGTTACACTGCTGGGAGAACAGCAGCCGATAGCTGGTTGGCATTCTGGGCCTGGTTCATGCCAACTCTGTTGTTAACTATACCAGGATGCCAGCATAATTGTTTATTCGTTAAGGTTAAATCTGTAAGGGCATGACTTTGCAGGGAGAAACCTAAAAATCCAGATCTTTTTGAGTGGTTCTCGTTCAACAGGTTTGGCTAGTATGAAGTTACTTGAGTCATATCTTGGAAACAGAACAAAGGTAATCAAGCCATGAGGAATGTAGAAGTAGAGGGAGAAAGTCACCTTTTTATTTTTTGAGTGCCTACCAAGTGCTCCGAAGGAGGTTTGTACAGGGAAAAAAGTCAGTGGGATTTTTGCAATTTGTCACTGAAATCAAACTGCCTGGCCCCACTCCTGCACCATACAAAGCTAGTCATACTAATCCCTTTGTAGGGGGTTTCTAGATGCAGTTACCTATAGGAATGCCTGATTAGGGAAATGTTGATGTGAATTTGCTTTAAAATTGTGGGCATTCTTCTCTAGCTCTTTAATAAAATGTAAAAATGCCAATAGATTGAGAGGCTCGAGGCAGTAGGCCTAGCTACAACCATACTAATTTCTGCTTTAGGCTGACACAATATTTTTGTTGGTTTCTTACTGAGTTTCAGGAGTGAGCAGAGTTGTTGCCCCTTTGGAGCAGTAAATACTGGGTCCCTTTTTATAGTGATTTTATTTTGGATTGCTAATTTTCTGAGAAGAGATGCTTCTCAGTTCTAGTCAAACACTTATCACTCAGGGTGATGCTGGAGATTGTCCAATAGGGCTGACTTAGTTGCTGCTTCTGTGAAAAGAGACATCTAGATTCTAGAGGAGGAACTGGTGAGGATGTTAGGAGGCAGGGGAGTTATTTATAAAAGCTAGCTTTGTTCTATCCATTGGCTTTCCCTAAAAAGGGTTCACTTAGCTAAATGTTGAGTGCTTTGTGTGGATACCTCAGATGTTCATTGTGAATAGCCTTTTACATATGGTGTCTTAGGAGTAGTGATATCTAGAGGATTTGGGGGAATGGTCAGCTTTAATGGTAATTATAGGCAAGAAAAAGACAATGGGAAATAAAATAATTCTGGAGGATATTGAAAATAGGGTAAATCATAAACAGCATTATTTCTGTTTCTACAGAAAAGCAGCTTCAGGAGGGTGTTGAATGGTGAAATATTTTTCTTTTTTAGGATGACTTGAAAGTAGGACATCCTTGGCCCTCCTGAAGAGAGTAGTGGCTGGTGAACGGTCTGTATGACATTCTCAGGTAAATGTCCCTGTTCATTCCAACAGTGACTACCTCCCGTGCGGCAGGCGTGTTTCCTTGTTGGTATCCATCAGGAAGCAATTGGGAGGTAAAATCACCTATATTTGCCCCCCAACAAATTTGGCCTCTGAGCAGTGAAATGCTAAGTGGGATTTTGGTGGTTATGGTCTGAGGGCGTGTAGGATCTCTGAGATTATCTCTATCATTCCATCTGAGGAATGTAAAAGGAGACTGTAAAGTCCAGGATAAAAAGGATGGTGTATCTCGCGTGTTCACTGCTAGATCCCAGTCATGGTGCCTGGCACATAGCAGGAGTTCCCTGAATGTTGAACAAAATGACTGAAGGCATGGGGAAGGAGTTCCTGTTTCCTATTTGTTTAAAGGGCTTGGCAGCAAAGTCTGCCATCAGTGCTTCCAGGCTCCTGGTTTGCAGTCAACACTGAATTCATGAGGATACCTGTATTCATATCTTCTGCTTGGGGTGTCTGCGTATCTGAAACACAAAAAGCTGTTTTGGGAATCACCCAGCAGTTGTCAGCTGTCCAGGCTAGTGTGATGCCTTGGGTGGTGTTACACTGTTGGAAGAGCAAATGCTGCCTTTATTGAGGTCTGGCTCCAAGCACTGTTTTGGTGTTGTGGCTGAGTACTCTTGGGCAGCGTTTTGCACCTCTGAGAGTGGAGTAACTCCTCCTGTGGAGTTGCTCCTAGTCTGGGTGCAAACAGGTTTTTTGTTTTCGGGTTTTTTTTTCTTTGAGGAAAGGACCCTGTCTTATGGATAGCTTGTCATTCCTTTCCTCTTTGAATCCTAGATGCCTTTACCTGAGTGAGAAATCTGCCTCCATCAGGACCTCAGATGTCTGACAGCCCTATGTGACATCAGGATAGGTAATGTGTATAATCCCTTTTGTCCTGTAGGTTCTTATTAACTTGTTTCAGCTCAGATGGGTGGTGTGAAATAATAGAAAAAATATATATTGGCCTCTACTCCCATTCTTGGCACAGAGTTCCCAAAACTCTTAAAATTTCCTAAGTGATAAGAACACTAAGAGCATCTTTTGTTCTAATATTTGGTCTTTGACTCTGGTTCCTGATACTGAGCTCCTAAATCCAGGAATTTCCTGGGTGATTGGAATGTCTTATTCTAATGAGGCTGGTCACCAGAAAGGCCAAGGAATGATTAGCAGCTTGGACGTTTCAGCCCCACCTGCATTCTTCAGAAAGGGGAAAGGCGCCGGAAATGGCGTTAAATCATTCGTACATGGTGAAGCCTCCAGAAAAATCCCAGTAGTGTGGGGTTTAAGAGAACTTATAGGTTGGTGAACACTTAGAAGGGCTGGGAGAGTAGTGCAGCCAGAGAAGGGTGGAAGCTTGGCGACCCTTTCCACATAGCCTTGCCCTGTGCATCTCCCATCTGGATGTTTATCTGTAGCCTTTCTCATATCCTTTTAAAATAAACTGGTAGGGACACCTGGGTGGCTCAGTCCGTTAAGCATCTACCTTTGACTCAGGTCACGATCCCAGGGTCCTGGGATTGATTCCTGCATCGGGCTCCTCGCTCAGCTTCTCCCTCTGCGTGCTGCTCACCCGGCTTGTGCTTTTCCTCTCTCTCTCTGACACATAAATAAAATAAACTGATAAACAGTAAGGAAACCATTTTCCTGAATTCCGAGACTACTCTAGCAAATTAATCAAACTTAAGGGGTGTTTGTGAGAACCTCTGATTTATATCAGAGGCTGGTCAGAAGCACAGGTAACAATCTGGACTTGTGATTGGCATCTGACATGAGGGAGGGGCAGTCTTGTTGGACTGTACCCTTAACCTGTGGGATATGATACTCCAGGTGTATTGAGTGAAACTGGAGGACACCCGCTGGTGACAAAGATTTGCTTGGTGTGGGGAAAAACCCACACACATCTGGTGTCAGAAATGGTGAGAATATGGTAGTAGTGTGAGAGTAAAGGAAAAGTATAAAGTAAAGTTTTCTTGGGGTTCCTGGCTAGCTCAATCCATAGAGCATGCGACTTTTTTTTTTTTTTAAGAGCATGTGGCTCTTGATCTCAGGGTCCTGAGTTCAAGCCCCACGTTGTTTGTAAAGCTTACTTCAAAGGAAAGGAAGAAAATTTTTTTAAAAACTGAGGTTTTCTTTACAGGTAGAAAAACTTAAGAGTTCTAAAAAATTATATAGAGTATGAGAATATTAGCAGATACTTGATCTAAAGTCCAAGGCTTAAACTAAGGCCTCGTTTTCTAGAGCTGTGCTGTACAGTACATGAGACTATTTCAACTGACAAAAATTAACTCTGATTTTCCATCTCAGTATTTAGTGACTACCATATTGGACAGCTTAGAACATTTCCACCGATATGGAAAGTTTTATTATACACTGCTGTTCTAGAGCAGGGGTTGGCAAACTTGGTGTAAAAGGCCAGATAATATTTTAGCCTTGTGCACCACAGAGTCTCTTGTAACTACTCAATTCTGCATTTGCAGTATGAAAGCATCTGTAGACATAGTATGTCAACAAATGAGAATTGATGTGTTCCAATAAAACTTTATTAATCAACACTGAAATTGGAATTTTGTAGTTTTCAGTGTTACAATTAAAAATTTTCCCCCAATTATTCTATGCTTGAGGGCTTTTCAAAACAGATTGGCAGGCTAAAATTGGCCTGTGAGCTAAAGTTTGCCCAACCCTGTTCTAGAAAATGAAATTCAGTCCTTGAGAATTGACAGCTCATTAGTGACAGGTTCAGGGCCAGTACCAACATGTCTCTGAAAAATTCCACGTTATCAGTACCTTTGCCTTACAGCAGGTCTTTACCATTCAGCCTTAAACTGTACCTCTTTTAGAGGACTAAGATGACCTTAGTAAATTCTCCAGACTAGAATAGTCCTCATTTCTTGTGTTTGGAGTTTGTCGTGTGTACTTTTTGCACCGCTTACTTTTGTCATAGTGGTTCTCTTCCATTTTTAATGTATACCCGAAGGAGAGGTTCTAAGAAAGAAGGGCAGTCTTCATTTCCAGCAGAGCCTGATCACGGCTTCAGCCCTGGGTAGTGAAATAGAAATGGTCCCTAAGGAAGGAGGAAAACTTTGTCATGAAGTCAGGGTTCAAAATCTGGGATGGTAAGCTTCTCTGAGCACACAGATTGCCTTCCTGACCACTGTTAAGGCTACCCAGGCGCAGGGAGGATGCCTCTTTGTTGCTACTTGAAGAAGGATGATTCACTGATGTCTACACCTGTATTCAATACCCCAGGAGATTTCAGTGGCTTAATCATGCACAGTAATGTAATGGGATTTCCTAGTTGATAAGTGAAGTTAATTAGTCACCTACTACTCCCTGTTGACTTGATTTTTTTTTTCCTGGTGAGGAAATAAAAGAAGATGAGGTAGAAGATGAAGTAAAATATTTCAAAGTAACTATTTAACCCCAAGCTACCACCTCCTGTTATAGGTAGCAGTTAGACACAGTGACCCTCTTCGTTGTCCCACCCAAGTTTCAAGGCTCAGTCCTATGCCATACTAAGGAAAAACTAAAGCTGGGTGGGTAGGGAGACCAAAGTATTGAGTAGACCATCCCTGGTACCTATCTGTAATTTAATTCCTTTCCTTCAGGGTTGAAACTGCTATCAGTGGACTTTTGCATTAAAATTGTAGATCATGTCTCAAATTGTAATCAGGAAAATAAAACCCCAGAGAAATAAATTGTGCAGGCCCCAAAGGGACACAGAAAGGTGGATCACTGCCTAGGAATTCACACAAAAGAAAACAATCCCGTAAGAGCAACTAATTAAGTACTTAAAAGAGTGACAATGGCTCCTTGAATCTTGTTGCCTAATTAGGGCTTTATGAACAGCTCCAGTTAATGGACCTGTCAATATTCTCTTGGAAAACAATTTCACTGAATTAACAAATCAACTGTAATACTTAGAATGTCTGCTTAGCAATTCTTTCTCTTTATTGCCATTTAGAAACAATAAGCCAGCTTGCTATGTCATATATTTGTCAGTTTAGTATCCTAAGTCCTGGCTCAAAGAAGCCTGTTATTTGGCCCTCCCTGTTCTCCAGTAAAGGCCCTTTGGAGTACGAGAACATCCTGTACTACTCGTTAAGGGTGACTTAACTACTACCTCAGAAAGGCTGATAAATGGACCTTGAAATTTATTTTATTTTAGAATTATTGTAGATTTACAGAAAAGTTCTGAAGATAGTACAAAGTACAAAGAATTCTCACGTACCCTACACCCAGTTTCCTCTGATAACATTTTACATTAGTATAGTTCATTTATCACAATTAGTGGGCTAATATGGATACGTTACTGTTACCTAGGTCCATACTTTAGTCACATTTCCTTAGTTTTTACCTTACGTCCTTTGTCTGTTCCAAGATCCCATTGAGGATATTACATTTAGTTATATCTCTTTGGGTTCCTTTATAAGATTTTTTTTATTTATTATTATTTTCGAGATTTTTTTCTGCAGTAACCTCTATACCCAGTGTGGGGTTCGAACTTACAACCCTGAGATTAAGTGTCACATGCTTTACCAACTGAGCCAGCCAGGCACCCCTCCTTAGATTCCCTTTAGCTAGGACAGCTTCTTAGACTTGCTTGTTTTTGATGACCTTGAATTTGAGTCGGGTATTTTGTAGAAAGTCCCTCAATTAGAATTGAGTTTTTCTCATGATTAAGCTGGGCTTAAGGGATTTTTGAGAGGAAGACCATAGAGGTAGATTTCCATTCTCTTTGTATCAAGATGACTTATTACTGTTGTTGTTAACCTTGATCAGCTGGCTGGGGTTTGTCTTGCCAAATTTCTCCACTGCAGAGTTACTCCCCCGACCCAATTCTGTGTGCTTTGGAATGAAATCACTACGTGCAACACAAACTTAAATAGACAGGAGTTGTGCTCTCTTTGAAGGTGGAGTATCTACAGAGGCTACTTGGAATTCTTAAGAAATAAATTGCTCTCTCATTCAGTTTATTTATACCACTATGAGCCCGTGGGTATTTCTGTTATACTTTGGGAAGTAGTCCAATAATACTTTATTTTGTTCAGTGTTCCAGCTTTGGCCTTTGGGAGCTCTTTGTTTGGCTACTGTATCCCTTCAGTATGCCTCCATCATTGTGGGGTTTTGGTTTTTAAGCGCTTCTCGCTTTATGGCACTATTAAGATGCTCCATACTCATCTTGTATCTTTCCTGAATCAGTGTCAAGCATTCGTCCAGGGCCCCTGGTTCCTTTACTGGTGAATGGCATTAAGGAACAAGATCTGGGCACTAGATATGCTCTTGATACTGAGGTGCTGTTGCTTCTAGGCCCTGTCTGGTGGTAGAACAATAAACTGTGTAACCAGGATCCTTCACTGTCCCCCATATTTTATAAACGTTCCATTTTTAATATTCAACCCCTTTTATTCTATAGTTGTTTCTTCTCTCATCTAGAATAATGGTTGACCTTGTTCTCTTTCATAGGGGATGCTATAGTTGATTCTTTTTACCCTGTGAGCTCACCGTGGAGGATGGAACTTTTTATCAGCAGCTTGTAGAAGGGAGGAGCCAAGCCCGGGCTCCAGTGTAGGAGTGGGTTGGAGGGTGGAGATGCCCTCAAGGCATAAAGCCTCTGTGTAAGAATCTGGGCTTCCCCCAGAGTAGCAACTAGTGGAACTTCCTTTCGTTCTCCTCAGTTGTAATACTCTGGAGGAGAACTCCAGGGGCAGTATGCTGGCCACCCTGCCAGTGAAAGATGTGAGGCGATGAGAAGGAGGGGAAAAGGCAGAACAGAAAAGTTCTGTCCCAGCCTCTACTACCCCTAATCTCATGGCGCTCTGCCCTTTTCTCCGCTAGCCTTCCATTTCTTACCCCTCTATAGTGGGACCCAATCATGATCAGTTCCTCCAAGGACTCCTCATATTTAATTATATCAGATTTCTAACTTCTTGTTTGTGTAATCTCCAGGGCTGAGTTAGAGGAAGAGAATGACCTATTCTAATTACACATCTTAATCAGAAGACTGTCATTTAATTCACCCTTTTCATGGGTTTATAGCCTTTTTAAATAGAACTCTGCTAGACATTGGGGGGTGAGTGATGGATAAGACAGAATCCCTGCTTACTTTAACATGGCCTATCAGGCCTTACACAGTCTAACCCTTACCCCTCTCACCTCCTCATCTTTACCACCTTCATATTCCCTTCTGGCCGCACTGGTTTCTTTCAGTCCTTGATAAGCCTTTTGCTAATAGATCTCTGCACATGCTGTTCCCTTTCTGGTTCCATCTTCCTTCTCCACTTTGTCTCCTTTGATACCTTAGCTCAGACAGCCCTTCTGCAGAGAAGCCACCTCGCCTGAGTGTCTGAATACCCATTGCCATGTGTCTTTGCACCATGGCTCTCCGCAGAGCTAGATAGTCAGATGCATATGCCTGTAAGGGTCCTTTGGAAGGTATTATTCACCAGCTTCTCAAGGTTTACAGCCAAGCACCCTCAAAGTGGCTGACAGCTGACTAAAGATCTTCAGCTGGTACATATTAATATCTGTGTATCAAAATGTATCCAAAATAGAGTAATGCCATTGGCATATGCTGCTTTTCAAGATTACCACAGTAACTGAGGGTATCAGCAGCGCTGGTTTTGTTCTTTAACTGTTTGAAACAAAAAAAAAAAAATCATGAAAACAAAGGTGTCTGATTTCCAAAGCATTTGCTCTTGGACTCTAAAGATGTAACCTAGTGCGCAACTATTTAAAACTAAATTTAACTTCAGAAAGTGTTGAATGAAAATAATGGATTTGCGGAAGATGTGTTGTTCCAATTTGAGACGACCGTTTAAAATATATGTGTGGCCTTTTGTTACTTTTTTTTTGGTAATCTATGTCTTTATAGTTAAAGTTTGTTGAAACAGCTTTGTGTATAAATTATAACTAGAAAATCTCCCTAATTAGCGGTCACTGCGCTGACTAGTAGGTACCAGATTAAAACGTATGTTTTATAATTTATGACTTAAATGGATAATTTTAACATGTTTACTCTGGGGCTGTATAAAAATAAATAACCTTTGAATCTATGGTTTTGTCATTTAGGATATTCCTGTAAATATACTGCAGGACATGTGGCGCTCTACAGCACTGACAACATTTTCTGCCTGTTGATGATGTGCCAGAATTGGTAAACTCATTCTACATATCTTAATCCTCTCCACAGGCCTACAAGGTACTGCCCAAGGTCACGCAGTGGGTCCAGGAACTACGGTGGTGTTCATTAATCTAGCTCCAAAGTTAGTGTTTGATTTGGAACTTTTAAGTATGGTGCCCCCAGGTTTTCCAACTAATTCTAATAAATAATTGCTTGCCTTCTTCAGTCATCAAACTCATTCAGACTAAGGATTAACATCTTTTATGAACTACTGAAGTGCCAGTTTTTTTCTCATTTCTTAAAACGATTCCAAACGCCAAATACCTTCTTTCTGGCTATCAACGTCTTGGCCACTATTGCTGAAGTCTGAGGAGGCTTCCTTTTGCTCTTAGAATAAAAAGGACATATACAGAAAACTCGTTATTAGCCTTGCTTTTAGCACTCATCTATTTCATTCTTCCTGTCATATCACCTATGAATCTCAGGTTTTTTTAAAATGTCCCTCTGGAAGGCATCAGTGGGTAACACATTCCCACACCCAGGCTTGCCCTAAGATAGTATTTGTCACATTTTATTAAAATTACTCAGTGCTAGCCCTACTAAACTATGGGTTCAATGAGGGTCAGAATAAGAATTTTGAGACATGAAAAAAATTCCTCAAAGATTTGCCTTTTTTTTTTTTTTTAAGAGAATGAGGATGCTGGGGGTGGGGGAGGGGGATAGAGAGAATCTTACGCAGCCTCCAGGCCCCTACAGAGTCTGATGCTGGGCTCCATCTCATGACCTGAGTGAAAATCAAGAGTCGGACACTCAACCGACTGATCCAACGAGGTGCTCCAAAGATTTACTTTATTAAAGGATGGGGCAGCGTAGGGTTCCCATTTTAGTTTTACATATATAGTAGTACAACTGCTAAATTAGGGGCATAAAGGCTTTATAGATACATATTATAAACAAACTTACCTAATACAATACAGAAAAGTCATTCTGAGATTATTTCAACAATATATCAAGAACAATCTCCCTACATGCTAAAACAGCATTTGCTAAAATTGCTGAGTGGCAACATTTCGTAACCTGTTAAAAGTGTCTTACTCCAAAAGGCTCTGTGATGTGTAATGAGGATACCTTAGAAATGATCCTATTTAAAAAAAAAAAACAAGCTTTGTTCAAAGTTACTATCAGAGGTAATTAGGGAAAAAAATGGGGAGGGGCGCTTGGGTGGCTCAGTTGTTAGGCATCTGCCTTCAGCTCAGGTCGTGATCTAGAGTCCTGGGATCGAGCCCTAGCCTGCTTCTCTCTCTCCCACTCCCCCTCCCCCTGCTTGTGTTCCCTCTCTTGCTGTCTATCTGTCAAATAAATATATAAAATCTTTAAAAAAAAATTGGGAAAGAAGTAAAAATCACTCAGATGGTAAGTTTACTTGGAAATATGTTTATAGGTATCAATTGAAAGTGGTTCATTGAAGTAACAAGTAATAGGTTTGCAGGCAAATTGGAAGGAAAATAAAGATAGGAATAGTTAAGTAGATGTACAGAAGTTACAGATGAAGAAAACATTAAAATACTGACAGACACAAATGAGGCCTTAATGGTAAATCATACCATGTCCAAGAAATTTCAACATAAAGATCGATCTCCTAAAGAGAACTCTAAGTTTATAAAAATAACAGGATTATTTTTGTAACTACACAAATTGATTGTAACATTTATATGGAAAAATAAGAATAACCATAATATTGTGAAAAATTAGAACCATAAAGGATAACTAGACCTATCAGATGTTAAAACGTTTCAAAAAGAGTACAATGTTGATACCGGCACCTGAGTAGGTTACTCAGTGATTAGGACAGATAAAAGGAAGTCCAGAGATAGACTCTGAATTAAATTTAGAGAGTACAATAAGAAAGCATGGTTTTTCCTTTAATCATGTAGTCTAGTACCTTTGCCTTCTGAGTTAAAAAAACAAAATGAGGAGTACTTAAAAGGAATGAATTATGTGATTAGATTTTTAAAATTCTGTATGGAGGGGCACCTGGCTGGCTCCATCAGTAGAGCATGCAACTCGATTTCAGGCTCCTGAGTTTAAGCCCCACGCTGGGTGTAGAGATTAAAGTATTAAAAAAAAGTAAGTCTTCATTTATGAGTGTATCAGTACATAACAAAGCACCTTAAAACTTAGTGGTTCAAACAGTTATTAAAATTCTTCGGGTTGATAGGGCTCAGCTGGGTGATTGTGTTCTACATGGACTTGGCTGGAGCTCTAGACGTTTGGAGGCTTCATTCAGCTGGAGCTGTAGACTTGAAGTGCTTTGGTTCTTTTGATGTGGCCTTTTCATAGTGGTTGGGGTTCTCACATGGCAACTGGGTTCCAAGTGGATGAAAAAAGATCTTAAAATTTTGTCTCTTATGAAAAAAAAAGTCACTTCTGCATTCTATTGGTCAAAGCCATTTATAGGCCCCTTCCAGATGCAGATGGAGTGGAAATTGATTCCACTCTGAGAAGAGTGGCAAAGAATTTGAGGCCATCTTTAGTAAACCACAACCATATACACATACAAAGTGTTTCTTTATAGAAAATCCTTAGAATACACAAAAAATGATTGGTAAGTGGGTTGCCTTTATATAGGGGAACCCAAGTTGGGGAGAATTTCTGTTCTTTGAATTTTATTATATATTACTTATTCAAAAATTCCTTCTTAAACCCCCTCTTGACTGCCTTCCCCCCATGCCACTGCTAAAAGAGCCATTGGTTAACAGTTCTCTATTTTTTTTTTTTTTAAAGATTTTATTTATTTATTTGACAGAGATAGAGACAGCCAGCGAGAGAGGGAACACAAGCAGGGGGAGTGGGAGAGAAAGAAGCAGGCTCATAGCAGAGGAGCCTGATGTGGGGCTCGATCCCATAACGCCGGGATCACGCCCTGAGCCGAAGGCAGATGCTTAACCGCTGTGCCACCCAGGCGCCCCAACAGTTCTCTATTTTTAAATAGCTTAAAGTATAGGAATGACCTGGTTTCAGGGCATTAAATCTGTTAAAAAATAAGTAGGTGGTGGACTGTCCAGAGATTCTGAGACTACAGCCCTGGTGAAGAAAGTATCATGTAATGCTCAAAAGCTCTGTGTCACTATTCAGCTGCATCACCTGCAAGCTTCTTAATCTCTTACGTAAAACAGGAATAATGGTACTTTGCCCTCAAAATTATGATAATAATTAGAAAGTATTATCATCTGCTTAGTGATTGTATGGTATCAGAATATATGTCCTCAATATGTCTCCTGTGCAAAACTGTAAAAGGTCTTCATTATCAGCTCAAATCCAAACTCTTTCCTGGTGTTAAAAGTCTTATATAACATAGCTGTACCAAGCTTGTCACTTAGACCTTTCAAAGCCTTAGCAGAAATTCTTGCTTTGTAGCCTCATTCTTTACCATCCCTGGTGCACACCTCACCCACTCCCAAGTACCCCATACCAGTATAGAACTCTTGCTTCATCTCTACTTGCAGCCAGGCCCACGTTGAGGCCAGACTGCTTGTCCATTCACCATCAGACTACGATCCTCAAGAGCTGGCAATTGGTCATTGAATCCCTACCCTTGTACTGTGTCCTTCATGAAACAGGCATTTGAAGACTGAAGTGTTGTATCAAGTTTGGTTTCCAATGTGTCTTTTTGCTGATAAGCCACTAAACAGATCCTCAATAAATAATTACTCAGTGATAAAGTTTGACTTTTCTTCTTTGTATGATCACCAGATGGCATTATAGCCTTATACAAAAGCATGGGTAAGTGCATATCTTAGTTCTAAGATGCATTCATGTTTCTTCATGAGGAAAAGAGCCTCTTGTTTCAGAAAAGAGCTGGAAACAACATAAAGGGAACTCTTAGCCAGAATTACTTGGAATCAAAGGCTCAACAAGTAGAGAGCAGATACAGTTTTGAATGAAAGATACAAGATTCACTGTGGAATTAGGATCCCCCAAAATTATATTCCAGAGCTAACTAGTAGGCTTTAAACATCACTTACTCAGAAGAGCCTCAGTTCTTGGTTATACAGTGTATTTAGAGATGTGGGGTTGCAGTTCCACTCTTTACCATGGCTATTTAAAAATTTTCCCTTAGGGGTACCTGGGTGGCTCAGTCAGTTAAGCGTCTGCCTTTGGCTTGGGTCCTGGGATCAAGTCCCACATTGGGCTCCCTCCTACATGGGGAGCCTACTTCTGCCTCTACCTCTCTCTGTCTCATGAACAAATAAATAAAATCTTTGTAAAAAGAATTGTCCCTTACTCAACTCTAGCCCTCAAAGATGACCTCGTCACAAAATCAAAGTCACCTGAATATAATTCCCAAGGCTTCAGCCAAACCTAATGAGAACTCCACACCATACTCTCCATGCCTCCTGTTAAAATAAAGGCATGTCTCCTTTCTCTGGATCCTATTTTAGTGTCCATTACAAATTGTCCCTCCTTTAACTTGTTTATTCTCCAACCAAACTTCTGCTAAAATACCCTTCCTACCAACATTTTAATTGTGCTCAAAACTCCCGTAGTAAGAGGTGGCTAGGTGGTGCAGGCGGTTGAGTGTCGGACTCAGGTCATCATCTGGGGGTCCTGGGATGGAGCCCTGCCTCTGGCTCTGTTACCAGTGCACAGTCCACTTGAGGTTCTCTCTCTCCCTCTGCTCCTCCCGCTCGTGCTGGCTCTAAAATATTTTTTTAAAAACCCACAAAACTCATAGTAAAATGAAAAACTCAACCCTGGTTCTCCAGTCTTCATAGCCATACCTTTTCTGCATTGGGTAGTTTCCATCTTCCTATTGCAACACACCTTCAGTCTGACTTTCTCTCCCACTTTACTGGAAGCAAGTCCATAATGTTAAGGATGATGTCCATGTTGCTAAATCTTCTGTACATGTTTTTAGTCCTATCTTCCCTGTTGATAGCATCTGACCCTGTTGATCGCATCTGACCCTGTTGATCACTTTGACCTCTAACTATTTTGGCTGTTAAGGCAGTACAATTTGTGTGCCTCCCTGCTCTTCCCAAACCTTTTTGCTTTCCCCCTCCTACCTCTGTACTCACATGGTCTCCTTTGCCATTCAGCTCTACCTGATTCGTTTCTCAGGGTCCTAAGGCCTGTCTTCACTGTACTTATCTCCAGCTTAACTTTGAAATCCCATTGCTTCATTTATTTCATTAACTCAAATGTGCCACTAACCCACATCTTTTTTCCCCTGAGCTCAAGACCCATAAATACCACTCCTTACTTTAAAATTGATGCCAAACATCTTGCCTTATGGTCTCTCCTGGTATTCTTCCAGCACCGCTTAATAGCACTGCTAACTCTTGAGTTGTCATTCATCCATGACCCTTCCCTTCCTCATGTTCAATATCTAGTCAAATTAACAAGAGTTGAGCTCTGAACTAGACGATCTCTTCAATTTCCTACTGGTCTCTGGTGTTCTCCATCTCTGCCCTCTCCACTGTCTTCACAGAGGATCCTGACTGATTTTTCAAAGATGTGTATCTGATTCGGCACAGTCAAGATATTAAAAATTTGAGTGCTATTAGTATTTGTATTCACTAATTTACTTCAGGCTTCAGGTGACTGCCTTTAAATTTGAAAACCCAGGGAAATGGCCCTTTCCTCCAGCCTTACTGCACTTTCTCAAAGTCTACCTCATGATTTTCACGTGTGCAATTCGGGAACTCTATCAGTGTCAGCAGAGTTTTACATTCAGTCAAATTCAAAGTGGCGGCGGTGGTCTTTCATTTAATGGGCTGGTTTCTCTGTCTTCCGCCTCCATGACCTCCACGGAAATACTGAAATTAAAAACCAGCCAAAATGGTATGGGTTCCCCCGTCTGGCCCTTGGAACCACTCCTCGGCAAATACTTAGAATAATCGATAGAAATCGGGTCTAAGCTACTGACTCGCACAACTCGCCTCTAACGCATACCCTATTTAAATTTTGCACCATGAAGTTTAAGGGTTGGGAAAAAGGTTTTTTGGGAATGGGACTCGAACTCGCTAACTGTAGCTCTCTATCCATTTCCCGCCACAGGCGGGCTCCAGCATTAGAGAACAACGACAGCGGTCTACGCCGCGGGTGGTGTGCGCGCCCTGAGTAGGGGGAGGGGCCTGGCGCGCGCAGAAACAGGACCCGAGAGGGGGTGGGGTGGGTGTACTCTCTCGCGAGAGCGGGTTTGTTCTTGGGCTGCAGCCGCCGCTGCCACCTCTTACCAGCGCCGTTGCTGCGGGGGATTGTGGGAGCCTCCGCGTCCCGCTCTCTAGGAGAGAGGTACCTCTCCTTTTCCCTCTCCCTTTCCTTAAGGTAGGCGTGAAGCGGGTAAGAATCGGGGTGGGGTGGCCGGGGGCTCTCCGCGTCCGCCGGGAGGAGGCAGCGACGGCGACAGGGGCCGCGGGGAGCCGGCGGCGCGCCTTTCTTGCTCGCTCCCGCTCTGCCTCCCTCCTCGCTGCGTATGTGAGCCGCCTGATCGGCGGCCGCCATGTTAGGAGCGCAGTGGCGGCGCAACCAGCCTCCTCGGGCGGCGGAGGTGAGCGGTCCCTGAGGGAGACACGCGGCCAGCCAAGGGCCCCGGGTGCGGCGGGAGAGTCGGGGGGCGCCGAGGGCAGCCGATCGGCCGAGCTTCCCGCGTCCTGGGCTTGGCTGTGGGCGGGGGCGGGACGAAGAGCCCGTTACACGCGGGCTGCAGCTCTGAGGCGAAGGGAGGAGCGCTCGAGGCCTGAGGGACTGACTGTCCATAGGGGGCCTGCCGTTTGGGGAGAATAGTTAAAGCAGCGAAGTCTTGGAATAGCGCCAGCCTCAAATAGGTGTTTGGTGTTTTTTGGGTTTTGATTTTGGGGTTTTTTTTGCCCGTTTAAAATGTGCCGCAAAATGGAGGATTTCGCAGACTGAAAAGCTTAGCCGTTTGAGCAGCGTTTCTTTCTTTTCGGTGTCAAGGCCTTCGCTCTGCTTTTGGCCCATAGCTTCATAGCGCCCCCTAAGACTCCCCTGTCCCCCGCCCACACACATCCGCGCGGGATTTTAGCCGGACCTCAAACAATTCCTCCCCACCCCCATCGCGTAAAAATGGCCGAAAAATGAAACGTTAACGCTTGTTTTTCGTATTGCGTCGTGGAGAAAGCCTTCTGCAGTAGGCTGTGAGCCAAGAGACTTGTTTAGAGAGTCACCTCCTATTCCTTTTCTCTTTATTAAGATATTATCAGTTTGCGTTCCTCTAAAGAGGATCGTGTGTTGTGGGACCTTCCGGTTTCCAGACAAAGGGTTTGGAGTACCGTGGTGTAGTCGGCGCTTCGTTGTTCTTTTCATTGCTAGCCTTGTGCCATGTTCGGTGTTTTACAGGGACTTTAACCGTTTGCCGTGGAAGAATTGTCCTAGATGTTTTTCCTGCTCTGTGGCCCTATACTGTGGAATATTCCTATTGGATCAGTTACAGTTGTCCAGACAGATATTTCTAGAACGCTTATGGCGATTCCGAAATTTCTAGTCTTTCAAGCGCGCTGGAATAATGCGAGAGTCGTTTATTTCCCAGGTCTTAGTCATGAGATTTTTGTCTTGATGCTGCATTCTGTTGAATAGAGCTTGGTGTAAGATTTTTTAAGTAGTCGATAAAACAGTTTTCTCCCAGATAAATTTACACAGTTGTACTCCGCGGGCAAAAATTTCATTTTCGGCTATTTTCATAAAGGTTGAAAATAAAATTCCCTTTTGAAAACTCAGTGGCTCAGTCATCTGCGCATTCTGTCGTCATAATTTTTCAACAGTAATGTTTTAGAAATGAAAGGTGGACAATGATTTTTGTTGCAAAAATGCTGTGTATGCCTTTTGCGCTTAACCAAAATGTTTTTGCGAACTTGAAATTGAACACAATTGAAGCACTAAATGAGGATTGTTCTGGTTTGTTATGTAAGCCTGGGAAAAGAGATCTTTAGCCAGAAGATGTTTGTGGTGGAGTGCTTTAAATTTACAATTTTTCCCTTGCACTTAACATTCATATGGTTATAACGTTAACGTATATCTTGAGAGGAAGTTTTCTCGCAACTCCCTTCTCAGCTATGTTTAAGTGAAGTTGCCTTTATATAGCATTTTGAACCAGTTTGAAAGGATTTAACCACTTTTGACCTGACCACTATGTGTGTTAAAGGAGTCTTTAAACATACTAATTTCATTAATGCTTTTAGCGTATTGTAAATGCTAAATAATATTACAAGTGAGTTAATGATAGGTAAACAAATGTTAGCATGAGGAAAGCAAGTAAATTGTCTTGCATGACTTCAGAAACGTAGTTCAGATCCCTAGTTTTGTAGAAGAAAAGATTGAAGCCCAAGGAGGTGGTGGCAATATAAACAGTGGCAGTGCTGCGGGTATGTTCTAGAACGCCTGCGTCTTGATTGGGTACTTGATTCAGATTCATGTTATAATAGGCTTAAAAATGGAAGGAATATACTTAAAGGAATTTATCCTAATGGGACAGTATACAAAAGATTTGTGTACATAAATGTAATCACAGTTACCAAACTTGCTAAAAATTTGAAAGATTTAACACATAACTTAGAGATGTGCTAATTGTAGCATGGCTATCTGATGGAAGTCTATATAGATTTTTAAAACAATGTTTTAAGAGGAGAGTAATGGAAAAATAATGGAATGTAGTATTACTTGGAAAGAAAAATAATAAAACTCTGCTGGTCCCAGATTTAATGCCTTTTTTCTTGGTTTTTAAAGGAACTTGAGAATAAGCATAAAAATAGAGCGGTACCAAAAAATGTTAGCTCTGGGTGTGTTGGCGTTGGCATTATGGGTGATTTATATTTCTTTCCTTGTGTTTTTCTGACATTTCCACAAGAAATTACATTTTATTTTTGTAGGGGGAGGGCAATGAAACATTTTTTATACATGCTAGACTGCTTAAAAAACCAGTATCTCATGTTGTTTTATTTCTTTAGGACCTCGTGTATTTTTTGAGGGGAATTGAGGTAAAAGTGAGCCAGTTTCTTTAAATCTGAAATACAGAGTATTCAAAAGTAACAGAAAGTAGTTTTTATTATGTAAGATACCCTGGTTGTTACGTGTAGACAAATGGAGGAATCTGAAGGCATCCTTATTCGTGTAGACAAATGGAGGAATCTGAAGGCATCCTTATGTAAGAATATTTAATTTACCATTATGGGGACTGAGGGTAATTAGGTTACAATGTGAAGTGCAGCCATTAAACTATTTCAAGAATGATCAGAATCAAAGAATGGGGTAATGGTTTGTTAAAGTGTTATTCATTGCACATCTTTAATGGTAATTTTTTAAAAATACACATTTTTTTATTTAGAGTTGTATTAAAACTCTCCCACACTTGTGGCAATAGGTTCTGAGTGGACTTGACTGTGGAATGGACAATATTGAGTTCTTTGAGGGTGGAGTGGAAGGGTTGTAGATAGCGTAGTTTCACGATTTATATATATATGTATATATGTATATGCACACACGTGGTTATTCCAGGGATAACACTGTCCAAGGAGATGAAGCTCTGTAATTTATAATTCTTAGCTATGTATTGGGCCTTCTCATTGGATCGTAAGGATTGAGAGCTCTGAAATTCTTGATTTTAAAAAAAAGGTTACATGTACAAAATTTTATCAGATAGTTAAAACTGGAGCAGAGAGAAAAGCCAATGGTTTGAGAGAATTGTATATATGTAGCCTTTAAAAGATATTTATTTATAAGTGGTTTTTCAAGTTCGCTACTTTAGCTTTTGACTTATTGCAGCCTGTGTCTATCATAAGCTTAAATACAAACTTGTAATACAAAAGGGGTCACATGATAAAGTGTTCTGTTATCTTGCCTGACAAATACAATTACGGTGTCAGGTCTGAGTAGATGGGAGTGCCTTTGATACAATGCAGCTTCCATATAATTTCCAGCTGTGTATCAAACTTTAATGTTCTTTGTATATGTAAGACTCAAGACTTTGAAATTAAACTAAATTTACATGAAGTAGCTATGAAATCTTAAGGTTAAATTTTTAATTAAAAATTTAGTTTTAGGTTAAGAAGCTTTTCCAAAGTTTAAAGGTTAATTGATATAAAGAGCTTGCTTTTTTCTGGAAAGGTGGCAGAACTGACATTTGTCTTTGACCTGCAGTCCCAATGGCTTGTGGTTGTTGGTGCCTATCTTAAAATACAAACAAGTTAGTGGGATAACAGAAAAGGAGAATGGAGGGTGGGTGAGGTAATCATCCCGGCTCCTGCTGCTGGATGATAAGAGCAAAGAGTAATACCTATGGTAGATGACCTGGGCAGCAGTAAATGAAGCAAGTATGGAAAATAATAAATTGATATTAGGGTCTAAATAGGATCTTTGATTTGCAGTATTATTGGTTGCTAATGAAGATAACTTTCTGATCTTTCAAGATGATTTGTATGGTTTTTTTTTCCCCCTTTGTGGCAATTACTAGATATTAAATATCTCCCTTTGGTATGGTAACTTATAAGAACCTATTCCATATGTGAAAATTTAAAATCAAGTGTTTGAGCCACTGTTGAGAAAGGAAAAGTAGTATCAAAGAATTACAGACATTAGTACTTAAAAATTCTTGATGTAAGAAAATGTGGAACAGCAGAAAACTTAAATTTTGCTTAACTGAGTATCCTTGTATGGGCTATAGTATTCTGGAAGAGCACCACGGAGGAGGGAGTTTAGAACTTGAAGCTTCAGGAGACACCAAGAGCTATTCATACCAACATTCTTGGTAATGGCAGGAAACTGGAAACAGCCCGAATAGTCATCATCTGCAGAGTAAATAAGTGTATGTGCCATGTGGTTGTGTATATTGCAGTGAAATGTAGGTTTAATTCAAGTATAAATCAGTTTCTTAGAAGTAGGTAAGAACAGTCGATACATATTAAAAGTCATTTTGCATAAAATTCATAAATGCAAAAATTAACACCTTTTAAAAGATGAATATATTAAGTGATAAAACTTAACGAGGGACTGCAGAAAGGGAAGATGAGGCATTGGAAATTGGTAGGTAGAAGGTATTTAAGATGTTAACATTCCATTTCTAAACGAGTGTTTGGGGGCGTGTGGGTGGCTCAGTCGTAAAGCGTCTGCCTTTGGCTCAGGGCGTGATCCCAGAGTCCTGGAATTGAGCCCCACATCAGGCTCCTCCACTGGGAGCCTGCTTCTTCCTCTTCCACTCCCCCTGCCGGTGTTCCCTCTCTCGCTGGCTGTCTCTCTCTCTGTCAAATTAAATAAAATCTTTTAAAAAAATAAAAAATAAACTTGAGTGTTTGTATACACTGTGGTTTGTATATAAACTGTGGCATGATAGGAAGGTGGGCAGTGCTGGGCCTTAAGAGAATTACTAGTATTAAATGAAGAGGGGGAGATAGTCCAGCAAATATATTTACACAAGTACTGAGCGGTCCCTGTAACTGCTTCTAGAATCTTTTGCATGAGGTGTTGGCTTATGGTGGAAGACAGATTTAGAGAAGTAGGATGCAACTGGAACGTGAAAGGCATTGAAAACCATGATGTGCTTTTCATGTGGTCAGTAGTAGAGACTAATGTGTTTTTTATCAGGGGAGTATATAAAATAGTGATGTTTTAGGAGGTTTGTATTGGAAGCTGTAAACATGGATGCAAAGGGGCCAGCTGAAAGGCAGGAGGACTGGGGATCTCCAGTAAGATTATGGCAGGGAGATAAGGACTTCTTTTTGAAGGATGAGAAGATAATCTAAAGGTAGATTGGTAGTAGAGAATAAAGGAAGAGGTTTAATATGTTCAGTTCCCCTAGCCTCTGCTTCTCTTCAGTGTTGTCTAGGTTATTACCAGCCTTTAAATCTGGTGTCTTTTGAAGTTTACTTGTGGTTGAGTAGCAGAATTCAAATATGAATTCCAACTTTGAATAGAAACGAATGAGACACTAAAGTTGACATATGAAATGGGGAGTACAGTGCAAGTGAAAAGTTTATAAGCTCTTTATTGGTATGTCTCAGGGTCGGTCCTTTGCATCTAAGGTTTTTCTCATTGGTTGTTAGGATCAGACTGCATTAGTTGTTAAGGTCATCTGTGTAAACGTATATGATTACTACAGTCCTGACCATTTGCCAGAAACCATTCTAAGTGTTTTATGTGGACTAATTTATTAAATGTTTATAGCCTTATGAAATGGGTATTGTTTTCTTTCCCATTTTACAAATGAAAAAAAAAAAACAATGTTAAATGATTTGCTCAGTCAGCTATTTTGTAGTAGAACTAGCATTCACATCAAGGTATTTGGTAAAAATCTCCATATACCAAATTAAAGAGTTGAACGAATGTGGAAACAGAGTCGAACATAAAGTGTAAGGAAATGTCTTAAGGGTGCAGAGTGGCACCTTGAGGAAAACCACTAATTCTAAGTAGAGAAGAAAGTAAGGCAAGCTAGTATCAAAATCAAATCGAGTCACAAATGTCAGGTAAATGGTATAACTTTTTATCCTGATTGCTTTAATCTAAAAATATTTAATGTCTAATTGAAAGTCACTAAGAAAAATTTTAAGTGTAGGAAGAAGAATATTCCAAGCCTGAATAGGAATCCCTTCTGATTAACATGTTTTCTGTTTTAGCAGCTGAAGGCACTTTGCAACAAACACTCTTATATCATTAGCCTAAGGATCAAGAAGTGGGCTAGAAGTTGAATCCAGGTCTGTAAAATGGATTAAGAATGATAATCGTAAAGGACTTTTTAAAAATTTTAATACTGGTATTTCAGCCTTCTCAGCGCTTCATTTTACCGTGTTTTGTTTCTCCTATTGTGTGATGAGGTGCATATTGCTTTACACAAAACTGAAATGAATAGAGCTGGGACTTATTTCCAAAGAGGTTTATGAACTATTAGTAGTTCATTGTATTATGAAAAAACCTTTTGAGTCACTCAGAGGTATGCCATACTAAAAGGAGATTATGCCATTGAAGAACCACAGATTAAAGTATAAGGTTTTAAAGTGGTTTAAGCTCTCTGTGTAAAAGATTGAATAATTCCTCAGATATTAAATCTGTTTTTAAAAACCAAACCCTTAAAATGAGATCTGTTACAAAATCTCTTAAGAAAAGATAGTGACGTGAACTAACATTAAAATAAAAATTTACTAACTTTAAGTTGAAACGGTGAATTGTGAGACCATTATAAAAATTAATAAAAAGTGAGAAACTTTAAGGAATAATTAACCTAAACCTTCACTATAGTTGGAAATGAATCAGGTGCTTGGTTTACAAATTCTGACCATAGGAATCTATGCTTTTGTGTAATTGATGACAAAAATTAAGCAGCTACCTTCCGAAATGATGCTGCTTTGAAATTACTAAGAGTGAACTTTCCCTGCTGTCTGTTGGTGACATGATTAGAAATTTTTTTTGCTGTGTTATTGTTGGTTGCTACCTTAAGCATATTTGGCATATTTTCACATGAATAATTTAACAAATCACAAGGGTAGGGTGTTTGGCTTTCATAGGGCATTTCGGAAATCTGAAAATTTCTTAACACCCTCTTGTTTTTTTAATTCAGAAGGGGGAAAATACTATAAGAAGCTACAGTTTTCTAGCTGTTGCTTTTAAGTTTTTATAAGATTAAAGGGTTAAAATAATGTCAACATAAAGATACTTTTCCTAAGCATCTCTACAAGCTTTTATGGTTATAGGTGTGTTAAAAATACTTGTTTTTAGGATGTGGTTATTTCACATAATTGAGAACATAACTGAAATTCCATATGGTAGTAATTTGATACCTTTAAGATGTAGCATTTAAAAATTTTGAATTTGAGGGGCGCCTGGGTGGCGCAGCTGTTAAGCGTCTGCCTTCGGCTCAGGGCGTGATCCCGGTGCTCTGGGATTGAGCCCCACATCAGGCTCCTCTGCTAGGAGCCTGGTTCTTCCTCTCCCGCTCCCCCTGCCTGTGTTTCCTCTCTCGCTGGCTGTCTCTGTCAAATAAATAAATAAAAATCTTTTTAAAAAAATAATTAAAAATTTTGAATTTGAGAGCTGAAGGATTTTTTTCTGTAATGTTTTAAAGAACCAAAGTCCACTTATGCTCATTTTTGTAATCCTACTAAATAATCCTCTGGAAGAATGAATAATGGGACAAATAAACTTTTACATAGGAAATCTAGATGTGAAATGACCATTTGCTTCTCTTTACCATGAACTTTGTGTGTGTTAAGCTGTAATTGTGTTCTGTAGTATTTTAGTATTCCACTTCTTTTAATTGAAGAAGGTAAATCTATTAAAGCTATTGATGGAATGGGGAGAATTGAATGTTACTAAGTGAAACTTCTTAACCATACACAGAGTTATTCAGATGTTGACCGTGAAGTTAACATTTTTAGTAGCATTTACACTTACGTCATGAACTAAGTTTAAGTTCCGGGTTAATTATTTAGAATTGTCTCATGTTTCCTAATTTTAGGGTGGAAGTACTGCTATTTTTTGGAAGTGAAAGGTTTTTTTGCATTGATGGGCATTAAGTTTTTAATGGATAGATTGGATTTTGACATTACATTCTAGATGAGTTATTTCAGAGGAACTACTTTTGAACTTTCTTAACCTGTAGTATAGGTTTTATATAGTATAGGGAAGGCAGTTTTATAATACGGGGGAAAAAACACTACAATAAGCTAATCTTTTTTTAAAAGTAGTTTAGTCAAAACCTCAGTGTTGTGCTAACCTTACTAGGCAGTAGGTCTTGCTTAAATGAGCCTTTTAAAATGGCTTGTCATTTTATTATCACTAACCAAAGATCCTAAAGGAAGGAACTATTTTTGTAAGTGCTCTTTGAACAGTGCTATCATGTCTGATTTCTCTCAATTTCTTTGTTGTAATGAAAAAAATTAAGACTTTGGTTATTTATGTTTCGGTCAAAAGTCTGACATAAGTCACTTTTCAATAATGTTCTCATGTCCTTGGGGGGGGCTGCATTTAAGTTGAAACTTTGAGTCTCAAAAATATTACGGTTAGTGTTAGGAGATTACAAGTTGTCATGGGATTTACATTGTTTGTCTTGCTCTTTTCCTGAGTTTTTCTGACATCCATTTTCTGTTTTGTCTTAAGGTTATCTTTTATCTTTACTTCTCTTAACCTTTCCTTTTACAGATCCACCCTTTTCATATGTGCTACAAAGAAAAGTAATTGAGATCTCTGTAATCCAACAGTCATTCCCTTAAAGTATGATCAATTAAAAATTTTCACATATTCATAATACTATTGTATAATTTCCCTAAGGGAAAGGAATGGTCCTCAAAAAAAGAAAAACAACTGGCTTTTCTGTATTACACAGCTTTGTCTATAATGAAGGGCAAAACCGCCATTCATAGTAATATAGCTACTTCGAAATGCTGGTTTTAGAAAACCCTCTAAAGGTTTAGATCTTTTAAAATAAAGTATACATGAAAATTTAGAGGGTCCTAATGTTTGCACAGTATTTCAACTGCCATTCTGTATGGCATTTTCTGTAAGACATACCAAGGAAACTGTCATCCAAAAAAGTCCACTTACTCTTGTCTTTATTATTCTTAAAGTATAAGTAGTTTATATAGTATATTTCATCTAGAACTAGTTTCTTTAGTATCTCTTCTCAGTTTCATCTCTCTTGGTGTGCAAAAACATCTTCTGTAATTCAGTCACCTCTGATAGCATTTCTGTGTCTTTTTAACTTTGTTACATCTTTTTGTAAAATCTAACTTAAGTCTTGCCTGCAACTTTTTTTTTTTACACTTCCTCTACCACTATATGTCCAGTGTTTCCTTGCTTTATTCGATCATTGGTGGAATTGGTCCCATAATAGACTTGTAACTATTGAATATTGCCCAGGTTTTAATGTAATAAAGTTTAATAATACTAAACCACCAGTGCTTAGGTATATGGGTGATCAAATGTATGAAACTTAACAGAGCAATGCTTCTTAATTGAATTATGTAGCAAACAACTTTAGACTTAATACTCGGTATATAGTTGTGATTACAAAAATTCATCAAGAACATTTGTTATGTAATTTAATATTTTATGAGAATCGTATGTAAATGCTTTGTAACAATTTGAGATAAAATAATAATTTAAGGAAGATAATGAAAGTAATTTCATCCAGAAACATATCTTGGGGGATTGTGTTCAGAATTTAAAATTTCCAGGTGAATGGGCTAATCTTGTGAAAAGTTTACAGAAGTCTGTGTAAGGACAATATCATTTTCATTTTTACCTGTTTTGAGCTCTAGAGGTTCTGTAGCCCAGAGTATTAAATGAACTTTGATGGATGCTAACTTAGAGGGGAGTTTCACTTCTTTAAATCACCTATACTTCCTGTACCTGGGTTTTTTCTTGGGCGTTCTCCTATTTCTATATTGACCATATTTAGTTCTCCTTACTTTTTAAAATTAGAAATGAAATAAGCACTGCCTGATACAGGATGGACAGTAAGAAGGCAGTTAGTTATATGGCTTAAATTTGTGCAGAAATCCTTAAACTAGGAAGTCACTTATTTTTCTTCACATCTGTCTTTACCTCAAATTGATTTTGCTGCATAAAGGTCTCGACTATTGTGTTTGGTCTTAGATCTTATACTAGGTACTTGACTCCTAAGCTTCATTTACTTGTGATTTTACTTGGTTCTTTCTGATAGTAATAATAGGTTTCATTTTCTAAAGCAGAATACAACTGATTCATCTTTGACTTGCTGACCTTGTTTTTTTTTGTTTGTTTTTAGTCTTCTCATGGAACTTAAACATCATACTATAGGGTGTATTTTTATTCTTTCAAAAGAAGAGACCCATCTATATTTTTATGAAAATTTTGATGTACTCAGACATCTAATCCTTCAATTGAAATGTTTTTAAATTCAGTATGAAATTCCCTTTAATAAACTTTGGCATGAAAGACTACTTTTTAAATATCTATATGCAGGCTCTGCATACATCTGGAATCTGTTTAAGATATGTAATAAATTCCTTGTAAGTTTGAGATCTTAAATGTTTTTTTTTTTTAATCAACATGATGCATAAGTTTTTTTTCTAAAAAAACAGCATCTACTTAAAGGGATTTATGACTAAAATTGCTTATTTTTCTACAGAGTTGTCTGCTGGTTCTCAGCTTGAAGAAGATTCTACAGTCCTTATTGATCCTTTTTCTTGGCGTTACCATTTTTTGAAGCAAAGTTAACCTAGTTTGCTAGTTTGAGCTTTCTTTTTGGCCTTCTTTTAAAAAAATTTTTTTTAAGTCTATAAACTAGACAAGAGATAGTTCTACAATGTCCAAGTCATTCCAGCAGTCATCTCTCGGTAGGGACTCGCAGGGTCATGGGCGTGACCTGTCTGC
>NW_024426663.1:54338405-54460703 GCF_017311325.1 Ursus maritimus | reverse complement strand
AGGAATAGGCCTTCTTGCTGCTGCTACCCAGTCTTTAAGTATGCCAGCATCTCTTGGAAGGATGAACCAGGGTACTGCACGCCTTGCTAGTTTAATGAATCTTGGAATGAGTTCTTCATTGAATCAACAAGGAGCTCATAGTGCACTGTCTTCTGCTAGTACTTCTTCCCATAATTTGCAGTCTATATTTAACATTGGAAGTAGAGGTCCACTCCCTTTGTCTTCTCAACACCGTGGAGATGCAGACCAGGCCAGTAACATTTTGGCCAGCTTTGGTCTGTCTGCTAGAGACTTAGATGAACTGAGTCGTTATCCAGAGGACAAGATTACTCCTGAGAATTTGCCCCAAATCCTTCTACAGCTTAAAAGGAGGAGAACTGAAGAAGGCCCTACATTGAGTTATGGTAGAGATGGCAGATCTGCTACACGGGAACCACCATACAGAGTACCTAGGGATGATTGGGAAGAAAAAAGGCACTTTAGAAGAGATAGTTTTGATGATCGTGGTCCTAGTCTCAACCCAGTGCTTGATTATGACCATGGAAGTCGTTCTCAAGAATCTGGTTATTATGACAGAATGGATTATGAAGATGACAGATTAAGAGATGGAGAAAGGTGTAGGGATGATTCTTTTTTTGGTGAGACCTCGCATAACTATCATAAATTTGACAGTGAGTATGAGAGAATGGGACGTGGTCCTGGCCCCTTACAAGAGAGATCTCTCTTTGAGAAAAAGAGGGGCGCTCCTCCAAGTAGCAATATTGAAGACTTCCATGGACTCTTACCGAAGGGTTATCCCCATCTGTGCTCTATATGTGATTTGCCAGTTCATTCTAATAAGGTGAGTTAATGCAACAGATACTTCTAATTTCTTTTACATTGTAGTGCCTATTCTGTATTTACCTATATCTTTTACTCTAATTCTGTAGTCTGGTGACACTGAGTTGATCAAGAATTTTTATGCTTTTGAGAACACTTTATTTGGAAGGTAATTGTTTTTGAGCATTAAACCAGGGCTTTACATTAATACAATCTGCCTAGATTACTTCTGGCCACAAAGCTGTCATCCACTGGAATTATCTTGTTGGTTTTTGGCATCAATATGTTCTTCTTAATCATATATTTAAGCAGGTTTTTTGTCTGCTTTGTTGAATTGTTTTAAGTATTTTTTTTTTTTTGCAGTCAATGTGCTCTGCCATTCAGGATGCTAGATTTCAGCTCTCCATCTGTCTTGATTGCTGATTTGTATGTAGTAAAGATGTATTCTTGAACAATTCTCTTTTTTTCCTTATCTGTGGCTACAGGGAAAGAGTTAATGTAGAGCCCTGGTGTTTGTTTCAGTATGTTTCATATTTTAGATGAGTTCATTCTTCTTTTTTAATTTCCCTTTAACACAAACTCTCATACTATGACTGAAATTTTTCATCATTTTTTTTCTCCTTTTCCACAACTTTCTTAAACATACTTCAAAAACTCACTTTTTATTATCCCATATTGCATCTGTCCCTTTAGAGACTTGGAAAAATCAACTACTGCAGTATCCTGCTCTATGTTCCTCATAAGCATATTCTTTTTCTGACTAGGCTTAGACTTCTGGTATAGTCATTTGAGCAAAAAATATATATATATCTAATTCTCCTTTGCTTTAATTATCACATCTAGCAAAATGGGAGCTTTTTCAAAATGCCCTTATAAATACATTGTCCTTTCTCTTCCAACATTTTCAGTGTTACTCATTCTCACTGAATTTTTTTCGATATACAGTGCAGTTGGCTTAAAAGTCAACATAATAGCACTCTAATAGCTTGATCGATGTATGGTCTCTGGCCGTCCATATTTCCTGATGTGCTGTACAGTAATTCTACTTAACATGTTACTGCCATGAAATTGATTTGATGATTCCTATTCAGGGTTTTTTCTTTACAGTAACATCTGGAAGGATCATTTCTTTTTCGTATCTCTCCCTCTAAAATGCATTTTTAGTGACTTGATTTTTTTTTTTTTTTTGAGTAAACTAAATCATAGATCATGAGTGACTTTGTTTTTAATATTCTATTTAAAAGTATTTACCAGTCACTCCCTTTTCTGTGTTTGGAGCTCAGTATTTTTGCCTCAGATAATTAAGAGACTTCTTTTATTTGAATTTACAGAATACTTTGGAAAGTGTCTTCAAGAAGTTAATTCTTTGCTAAATTCATGTATTTCTATAATACAAAAATCTTTTGAATTAATGTATAATAGTTTAAGTACAGCACAAACAAGGAATATTTTAATCTTTAATCCAAATAAAATAAACTAACATCGAATGCTAAATTTAAATTCCTAGATTAATTTTTATTGAAGACATAACCCCAAACTCATAAAAGTTAGGGAATTTTATTTGCTAGGTGTCTTTTAGTGTTGTCTTTTTTCCCAAATATGTTGGATAAAGTTTTAGCTCTGGTGGGAGTTAATTTAATGAAAAGGTCCACAAAACTTTGGTGGCTCAGTTTTTTCTGTTACTTCTTGCCTTTTGCAGAATTGGCAATATGATCAGTGTTCTCAGATAGGATCTCTAAATTCCAAGGAAAATAGCTCGTTACAGTGTCTCAAATCAAAGTGATTCTAAGGGACTTAAAATCTTTGCTAATGGAGTCCTCATACATCAAGAGCTGTTGCTGGAAATCTTATTCTGACTTTGAGCAGTATTTACCCTTGTTGCTTGCACATAGAAAAACAATAAAAGGAACACAAAAGGAAACCACAAGAGGGCTTTAATCAGAGAAAAGTTTGTTATTATTTGTGATTAATCTTTTCTCTCCAAATTTTGCTGCCTGTTAATTCCTGAATAATAATATTAATAAATCACTACAGCTAAATGGATCTAAATTGACAAAAGAACAGTTTTAAAATATCTGATGAAACTTTGGATTCAAGAGTAAGATACCCTACCTAGTGCAAGAGGTATTTTAAACCTGTAAAAATGTTTGGGCCCTAGCTGGTTTTGGTATTCTGCCACAGTATTGGAAACATTTAAGAATTGAGGCCCTTTGATTGATTGATTGATTGATTTACAAAATTTGTATTTGTAATTGGATCAATTTTAAGAAGTTTAAGCACTTGGGTTTTCAATGTATTCCAGTTTCCTTAACAGCTCATGTTTTCTGGGTATCTGCATTATTGAAAAAATAATTATATACCTTTAGTTGTGGTCCTTTCTCATTTTATAGCTGATATAGAAACAATGACTTGAGAGAAAATTCCTGTGGTGAAAGTGGATAATGAAAATTTTTAAACATTTAATCCTGCTCTCTGGTATTGCTGCATAACTTGGAAAATCTGTTCTTTTCACTTAGTGGTAGTGTTAAATAGCTTACATGATCAAAACTTCATCTTACTATGAAATAAGGAACTTTTAGGTGAAAAACGTGATCTAATTTGTCATCATTATTTGATATTTTAAGTGATTTTCAGTGATGGTGTTGCTTTTATTTCTTTCTAGGTCATTTTAGAATGTCAAATTGCTTTTCTCCACAAACTCAAACTTCCCTCAAATTCTTTTCACTTAAAAGTGCCCGCTACAGCCTTTTCACCGTCTTGTCACTTGAGTTCATATTTTTCCTTTTAGTATTCTAGAAGCCCTTAAATTCTTTATTCTGCCATTCCAGAAGTGCTTCTCCCAAATTATCCTTTCTTTATATAATTGAGGTATCTCAAAGACATCAAGGTGAATATAGTTTTCCTACAGAGCTTCTGCATTGAAAACGTGAATCCTTTTACCTTATTAATCTGATGCGAAAGTTACATCAGTGTAGAATCAAGGATATAGGTTTTTTTAAAAACCCTTTTGACTCTTAATCCTCACTCTAAACCAAAGATCGGTGTGGTAGTGCAGATTAGGAATGGGTGGACTTGGGAGATACGTAATAGTTCTTTGATCTTGGCCTTCCTTCTAGTACTTTGAAAGACCAGCTACACTTTTACCATAAGTTTGAACCTTTAAAGAGCATTGAGGGTTGGATATAAATAGTTTTCTGTTCAACTAGATACCCTTTTCATCTCCTGTGAAGTAGAAACATGCCTAATAGGGTAACTTTTACTCCTCTCCCAAGACACTGCTTCTCAAGAACATTTTAAATAAAATCTGAATATTTTTAGTCCAGAAAATTCTGAGTTAAGGTATTTGTTTAATCCCTCTTAGGGATTTTGTGAACTTTACCTATGGCGCCTCTTCTTACAGCCATTTTAAAAGTGTCCTCCAATAAGTCAGTGGTCTGTTGCTTTGCAAGTACAAACTTTTTATATCCCAAATAAATGGTTGTGGAGCTAGCTGGAGAGATTTCTTCAAGTTCCTTAGATATATTAGCCATTATTTTTAAAAGACAGTTTTGCTTTGTGATAGAGCTTCCATAGTTCTTTCACAGGATTTTAGTTAATTCTTTTAGGGCAGAAGTACGTAAACTCTTGTAATATAAATTCATTTTTTAAAATTAGGTTTATAAAAAACCATTCTGAAGCTTTTCAAGAAGGTATCTCTTGTATTTGGTTTCTTATTTTAGTTCAGCTCTAAGTGAGACCCCCTTTTAAAAACATTGCCTGAGCGTGTTTTATATTCCAAATATAATGTATTAGGTAGTGTGGATGTGACAAAAGTTGCCTCATTTTGTGGGAATTTGTGAAATGATACTTGTAAAGCAGGGAATTGTAAAACGAGATAGCTTTATAAGCAGTGTAATTACAGTTCATTTTTTTCCTTTTTGAGCACTTCTTATGTGCCTGGCAATGTTCTGATAAGCAGTTTACCTTTAGTCATTCACTTTACACAAAAGCCTAGGATAATATTGAATCATAGTAAATTTCAATAATACGTACCAAGGATTCATGTCTGCTAAGTGGCACCTTGGGAATGGAACCTAGGCAGTCTGACAGCAGAGCCTACTTTTCCTAACTCCTCTTTCTTCAATTGTGTAAAACATTGATCATTTATATGTGGATTTTTAACTAAAAAAAGGAAAGCTTATTTGCATAAAATAGGAAAGAAGTTAATCCCTTAAATTAAAACTAATCACAAATCACAAATATTGATGAATATAATGTTTCCCTCCCTAAAATTTGGAAACAGACATTCCTGAAATTTGCTTTTTTACTTTTGGGAAATATAATGGGAGCTTAGTTTTTTGATAAGTGGGGAGCATTTTCTAGAAAAGCCATTCCTTTTGAATCTTAGCTTTTCATGGCTGTAGTACACTTGGAACATGCCTCAAAGCTGGATAAAATGAAAGATTCTATTTTTAACTAATCACATTTATAACATTTCTAGAAAAGTAGATAGAAGCATGGATATTTTATCATAGAGTTTTATAAAAAGCAGTTCTAATGATACAATATATATAATCTAGTTCAGTCCACAGCAGAGATTAGTATGTTTAGCTGATCTCAAGGTCAGTTATTATTCTTGATCTTTATTAACTCTGTCTTTTCCCTGTCAGGTCTATTAGTATGTTAACCAAGTTACCCAGTTTTTCCAAGAATGTGCATGGCGTATTTGAGGGCAGGATCATGCTACAAGGATTCAGAGAAATGGTTTTAAATTAATTCATTGTGACTAGTGAATGGTCAGGTGTTTCTACAGTCTGTCATACTGCATATAAATTAACTTCCTAGAATTTGGTTCAAATGAAAATATTTTTGCTTTATTTTTGTTAATTCTACTAATTTACTTTGCTGCAGGAGTGGAGTCAACATATCAATGGAGCAAGTCACAGTCGTCGATGCCAGCTTCTTCTTGAAATGTAGGAGTTTGAAATACCTTTAAAGCATCCGTATCGTGAATCAGAAACAGCCATTGATTGGTTTTGGGGAGTTCATCATTTGCTTGTGATATCCACATTGTTACCACTGCATAGCTGATACTGATAAGGCATTACCAATTACAAAACAAAATGTTTAGCTGTGGAATCTCATTTCGGAATATTAGGTTCAGTGATAGTGGTATTTTGTTATTTAATATTATTTGTAGGGCAGATAAACATTGGCTCTTTTTCTACAAATTGCAAGCATTTTTAATAGACTTAAAGATGGCCTTTGATACATAGAATAGACTCAGACATTTTCAGTAAGAGTTAATACGTGCTGTAAAAATACAGATCGAGAAAAGGGGAAGAGTCATTAGAAATTACAAGTTGTCAAGCAAAATCCGTCAAGATACATTTTTTTGCTTCTGAGTTATCGTTGGTTCTGATTTTAAGCTGCTGGAATGGAATTGAGTTCATAAAGCATCTCCCTGCCTAAACACACATACCCATTGTTCACTAGAGTACCAGTTTTCACATATGTCTAGCTCTGTTGGGGCTTTCTTTTCTTTTTAGTGTCACAATTCAGCTGTTTTTGGTATGGGTATTTAATTTTGGTGAAGGAAAATCTCTGGTTTGTCCTTATTTCCCTGTATACCCACATTTCCAATTTCCCATGCAGCACTTTTTCCTCCTTATGTCTTACCAAATAAATATAAAAATTAAACTTCAACATATATTACCTACATTTTCAATACAGAACAAGTTTATTCTTGTTCATTTGGATTATTTTGAAGTTCTGGAGGTTTTTTTGGAAGACTATGATATGTTTTAAACTGTAATATTTCTAACACTTAGACTCTCCTATAACATCACTAATAAGTAAACTCTGTTTTAAAGGCCAAACAAGGCTATTTTGTGAAAAGGACAGTTTTATTTTAAAGTTAATTTTCTGGTCTCTTTAAAGCTACCCAGAATGGAATCCTGACAATGATACAGGACATACAATGTAAGTTAAAATTTTTAAGCTCTTGTTTATAAAGGAGATCATTTAAGGAATTCAGGTTAAACTTTAAAAATTTATAAGCAAAAAATATTTTCTGAGTATCTTTATTAAATATGAAAGTTTGGTATGAGTCACTATGGGTAAAAGAATCTTCAGAATTCTAATTTTTATGTTAGTGATTTTTATTTTATTGTTGTTACAGCTTTTTCCCTAGTTACTTCACACATAAATGCCTTCAAAGATTGGAATAACAATCATTAAAGGGGTGTTTTAGCAATAAATCTTAATTATTTCTGATGGACCTCTTTGTCATTTATTACATTTTATGTCTCACGTTACTAGGGGTGATCCATTCATGCTGCAGCAATCTACAAACCCAGCACCAGGAATTCTGGGACCTCCACCTCCCTCATTTCATCTTGGGGGACCAGCAGTTGGACCAAGAGGAAATCTGGGTGATTATAAAATTTGTTACCTTTTCCTAAGAGCTTTTACCATAAAAATTAAATGCAGCGATTAGAGGTGAAAGAAGGCTTGTTGGAAAATTATCCAAAAATAACATCACATCACATGAGAAGATATGGTTCTTATTATATTTGTGGTAACCTCTGATTTGTATTTGAAAGATGCCCTGTTTTCCTGAGACGCCTGGGTGGCTCAGTTGGTTAAGTATCCGATTCTTGATCTCAGCTCAGGTCTTGATCTCAGGGTTGTGAGTTCTGGCCCCACACTGAGCTCCTGGCTGGGTGTAGAGCCTACTTTAAATAGGGTGGGGGTGCCTGTGTGGCTCAGTTGGTTAAGTGTCCCTACTCTTGGTTTCTGCTCAGTTCATAATCTCAGGGTCCTGAGATGGAGCCCTTTCTAAGGCTCTGTGCACAGCAGAGAGTCTGCTTCTCTTCCTCACCCTCTGCCCCCCTCTTGTGTGTTCTATTTCTCTCTAAAATAAATCTTAAGGAAGGAAGATAATACATTTTTCACTTAAAACTATTATAACAAGTATATTTATTATAAGACTGAAAAAAAAATCACTTTTTCTCCATAAAGGTGCTGGAAATGGGAACTTGCAAGGACCAAGACACATGCAAAAAGGCAGAGTGGTCAGTAATACAGTTCTTTCTTTTACTTTGTTCTTTGGGGAAGTGTAGTTTAACTTTGAGATTCCTGCAAATTGAATCTGTATTGTAGTCCTTTATTACAAAAAGATTGCTATTGTTTGAAAGCCATCAAGTTTTTATATATGACTTTAATTTTCATATACCCATAGTACAGAGATCTCACCTTGAGTGTAACAAATTTTGCTGTCCATTTATGTGTACAGTATTCCATTTAAAAATAACTGCAGAGGCTTTCTGAAACTTTGAGATATACCCCAGTGAATCTGATTTCCTGTGTAGTTTTTAAATTCTCTAGAATGTTATGAGTTGTTTTAAATACTTAGCTGTTCTGGTTAACTTTAGAGTATGAAACTTCAAATATATATATATATATATATACGTATGTGTGTGTGTGTGTGTGTATATATGTGTATATATACACACACACATATATATGTATATATATATATAATTTGTGTCATCTTGATTCTAAAGAGACCTCTTGACTTGATTTTTTTCCTAATGAATAGGAAACAAGCCGGGTTGTTCACATCATGGATTTTCAGCGAGGGAAAAACTTGAGGTATCAACTATTACAGCTGGTGGAACCGTTTGGAGTCATTTCAAATCATCTGATTCTAAATAAAATCAATGAGGTAGGAGTTGAAATAAGTGTAGTAAAATTTATTCATTACTAATACATTTCCTAAAGGAATTATATGATTTTGTATTAGAAAAAGAACTCAATGTAATCCTAAATCATTAATAAGGAATGTAGTAGAGAAAAAGCAAATAGTTGAAGTACATCAATAACATTAATTTCTAGGCCTAATGGATATTTAGTAAATTTATTAATTGTGATCCTTAAGCAGTAAAATTGTCATTATATTACTATAAGGGCTATAAAAGGATGATAATACTTTGAGAAGCCATTCCAAACTTTTACCAAAACGGGTGCCAAATTATTTCAAATACAATATACATAATAAATGACACTTGAGTAGCATGACGGTAGTAAAATCTGAGATGACCTTTAATAAAACAGCAAATTAGCAATGTTGGTTCTGCTTTTAGACTTTTAAAAATGCTCTCTAATGATTAAATATATCTTAAAAAGACTTGGGCAGTGTTCTTTTGTTTTGGAAATAATAATTTTGTCCAATTTTAGGCATTTATTGAAATGGCAACTACAGAGGATGCTCAAGCTGCAGTGGATTATTATACAACCACACCAGCATTAGTATTTGGCAAGCCAGTGAGAGTTCATTTATCACAGAAGTATAAAAGAATAAAGGTAATTATCAATTTTTTCTAGATTTGTACCACCAACCATCGTTTTAGTATTTATTAACTTCAGCCACTTTAGGTTGTTGCTAATAACTAGAATTACCTCAACTATTAAATAATTATACCTACCACCATTTGCCTTGCCTTTTTTGTTTGTCTTTTATTTTCTGTTTATTATTTAGAAACCTGAGGGGAAGCCAGACCAGAAGTTTGATCAAAAGCAGGAGCTTGGACGTGTGATACATCTCAGCAACTTACCTCATTCTGGCTATTCTGACAGTGCAGTTCTCAAGCTTGCTGAGCCTTATGGAAAAATAAAAAATTATATATTGATGAGGATGAAAAGTCAGGTAATACCACATATAGAAGTTTTTAAGGAGAATCATGTGGTGAGGGAGGGAAAAATAAAATAAGACAAAATCAGAGAGGGAGATAAACCATAAGAGACTGAACTATAGAAAACAAACTATGAACTATTGGAGGGAGGTGGGGTAACTGGGTGATGGGCATCAAGGAGGGCATGAGATGTAATGAGCACTAGGTGTTACATGCAACTGATGAACACTGAACTCTACCTCTGAAACCAATAATACACTATATGTTAATTTAAACAAATTTTAAGTTTTTAAGATTATTTCTCAGTACTTTAAGGTTTTTTTGTGTGTATCTTCATTTTTAATAAAGGGAGAATATAATATCTTCTCATAGATAAATTTTAAATTTTCTTCGCCTAACTGCTAAATGGTGATACTTTTTTTTAAATCACTAGATTCTCAGTGTGTAAAAGTGAGTAAATACTGAGAAACTATAAAGTGGAAAGTAAAGATGGTAACTATTTGTTTCCAAGTTTGCATCCAAAAAAATCTCCCTGTGTATATGTAGGTATACTGTTTCTTCCTTGCCTCAAGTGGTATTACATGATACTGTTGCTTTTCACTTTATATGTGATTCCATTGAATAAATTGTAACAAATTTAACTTCCTGAGTTGATGGATAATCAGAATTTTGTGTACTGTACCAGTGGTGCTGTGGACTTGGCAGCATATACATTTTTACATATTTGTATCATAATTGAAGGATAAATTTCAGAATTAGAATATTGTATCCTGATACTTTCTTTACCTTTGATATTGCCAAATTGGTCTGCAAAAATTAATACCAGTTTATAATCACTTGTGGTTTTTTGTTTTAAAAATTGAGAGTATAAAACATCTTTATTTCGTTGTTAACTCTTGGGATGGCATTCTGAGTTTGTATGTTTCCAGACTTTTTTAGTTAATTTTTTTACATTATTTTAAGTAGTATCTTGTGAGCTGATTGTCTTTTTTTCTTGTTTCTTTTTTTAAGGCTTTTATTGAGATGGAGACCAGAGAAGATGCAATGGCAATGGTCGACCACTGTTTGAAAAAGGCCCTTTGGTTTCAGGGGAGATGTGTGAAAGTTGACTTGTCTGAAAAATATAAAAAATTGGTACTGAGGGTATGTAGTACTGGATTTGTCATCATTACAAAGCTAATTTCACATATTTCAAGCTACGGCATTCTCATAAATATTGTTAAGAATATAAGATTTGGTTATTTAAAGATCACAGCCTCCCCCCCAATTCTTCAGTAGAAGTTTGTTGTTTTTTTATTAAATGGTGTTACATTAAAAATGCCTTTATTGCTTTTATCTATTTTATTTAAGATTTTATTTGAACTTGAGTTCTGCTACCAAAATATTACCCACTGCTCTATGCTGTGTTGAAATGTTGATTGTAATGAACTGCTTATCGTAGGCAGCTTACATTCTTAGGTATGGTTACTGAGATTGAATAAGCTTAGTTGATGATATAAAGGATATTTCTCAACTGTTAGTTCATTGGATAATTACATAATCTGCACATGAACGTATTCTAATACATTTATTTAACCGATACAAATTTTTGTCTTTTAGATTCCCAACAGAGGCATTGACTTACTGAAAAAAGATAAATCTCGGTAATTTCATTTTGTGTGTGTATGTACACTGGTATATTGAACTTTTGTTTTCCAACTCAGGAGAGCTAATTAAGGGGGGTATCCTTTTGATTTCAGAAAAAGATCTTATTCTCCAGATGGCAAAGAATCTCCAAGCGATAAGAAGTCTAAGATTGATGGTTCCCAGAAGACTGAAAGTACAACTGAAGGTAAAGAACAAGAAGAGAAGTCAGGTGAAGATGGTGAAAAAGATACAAAGGATGACCAAGCCGAGCAAGAACCTAACATGCTTCTTGAATCTGAAGATGAGCTACTCGTAGATGAAGAAGAAGCAGCAGCACTGCTAGAAAGTGGCAGTTCAGTGGGAGATGAGACAGATCTTGCTAATTTAGGTGATGTGGCTTCTGATGGGAAAAAGGAACCTTCGGACAAAGCTGTGAAAAAAGATGGAAATGCCAGTGCTTCGGCAGCTGCAAAGAAAAAGCTAAAAAAGGTAAAGGAAGATTGTATATTGACTGTGTTGATAGGAAACATTGATCTAGTTTTCTATTATTTATACTAGCAGGGTCAGATTAAAGAGAATTATTTATATTAGAAAAATCAGTTATGAACCATAATATATAATAAATACTTAAAAGTAAACTCTGCAATAAATAGGTTAAATAAGACTCTTTATAGTAGTTAAAAAGTGTCAACTCAAATTTTTAGTGAAGAACGAGGAAGACCTACATCTATATATGTGTATTATAGTGGTAGTGTATAAGTACTGGTAGGCAGCCTTTTAGTCCAGCTTGTTTTTAAAAAGATGGGATATGAGTTTATAATAAATGAATTGACCCAAGGTACTTAAAACATTTTGCCACTCATTTAAAAAATGTTAAACTTGGGGCACTGGCTGGCTCAGTCAGTGGAACATATGCAACTCTTGATCTTGGGGTTGTGGGTTCGAGCCCCAGGTTGGGTATAGAGATTACTTAAAAATAAGATCTTTTTTAAAAATAAATAATTGTCAAACTTGGAAGAATTTTCCTATTTGAGAAATATAAGCTTGATAATTCAGTAGCTTTTAAGACATTTTTTTAAGATGTTTTTCTTACAATACACATCACAGATAAGCATATAAGGTGAATACAAATATGAAAATATATACATAGCATAAAGAATAGTAAAACAGAAGGCCATTGGTCTACTGGTGATCTACGGTAAGGATTAGAGCACTAAAATGCCGTTGAAGCCCCTTATGTTAAATGGCTCTTTCAGTGAGATGTTAGTATTACTGGTCCATTGGTTCCTTGTAAGGCAGCGTTCAACTATTGGAAGACAAATTTTTACCTCCAGATTTTAATGTCTTGGTCACCTAACAGTCTCTCTCTCTCTCTCTTTTTTTTTTTTTTTAAAGATTTTATTCATTAGAGAGCAAGTGAGCACAAGCAGGGGGAGGGGCAAAGGGAGAGGGAGAAGCAAACTCCCTGCTGAGCAGGGAGTCTGAAGAAGGACTGGATCCAAGGACTCTGGGAGAACCGGGATGGTTACCTGAGCTGAAGCAGATGCATAACCCACTGAGCCACCCAGGCACCTAGTCACATAACTTAGTCTTAAAAGTTATTTTTCTGGCTGAAGTGGATGACTTTGCATAATACGTTTGCACTCTTAAGAGCTGATATTTATTACATGCTGTAAATTTTTCTGAGCTCTTTGTGTATGCTAATAAAGTTAATCCTCACAGTAACTGTAGGCAGTAGATTCATACCTTTGTTAACCTGGCTTCATGAATGCAAAAATTTAGGCATTGAGAAGTTCAGTAAATTGTCCTTGGTCATACTGCTTAGAAGTGGCAGAGTCAAAATTTAAACAGAGGCGGTCATGCTCCAGAGCTTGATTTTTTTTTTCCTTTTTTAACCACTACACTACTTTAGACTGTTCTCTAAATAACAGTTGTATTGTAAGATACTGTCTTCCAAAGGATACCACTGAACTACTTTCATCAAGTCACATCTTTGATACAGTCCCTTGCAGCCTAATAGTTTTAAGAAGTGTAGAATATAATATCCTTATCTCATTTATTTTCTGCTCTTCATGTGAGTCAAGCTTTAAATTATTTAGTTTCAAAACAAAATTGTTTTTTTAAAAAAAAGTGATTTTGGGGGAGAAAGGAAAAGTCAGTATTTTGAAAGAATGAATAAAGACAAAGACGCTATCCCTTTTCCTTCAAGTAAAGCAAATGGAAGGGATGCTGCAGGATAATTGTTGCAGAGTAAATTTGTCTTTCTTAACAGCGTCGTTTCCCAGGGAGTATGGAAGGTTTTGTCACTCTAGATGAGGTTGGTGATGAGGAAGATTCGGAACTTCAGAAACTTCGTAAATCGGGCATGGCATTTAAATCTGGTGACAAAAATGATGATGGTTTGGTTGAAATTAAGGTGGACAAGATCGAGGAACTTGATCAAGAAAACGAAGCAGCGTTGGAAAATGGAATTAAAAATGAGGAAAATACAGAACCAGGCGCTGAATCTGCTGAGAGTGCTGATGATCCCAACAAAGATACAAGTGAAAATGCAGATGGCCAAAGTGATGAAAACAAGGAGGACTATACAATCCCAGATGAGTATAGAATCGGACCATATCAGCCCAATGTTCCTGTTGGTGAGATTTAAGGCTTTGTTCTTCCCCTCTCACCCTTCCCAAGTTCTTATTACTAAATAAGATTTTTAAATTGGTTTTAACCTAAATTCTGATACCATTTTGAATTTATTTCTCTGCAGAACAGTTTGTAAACCTTAATTTATATATTCTTTCTTTTCCACTTAACCAACTCTTCTCATTTTGTATTATCTTTTGTTACCATTTCACAATATGGTCTTTCTCCGCATAAAGGTTTCTGAGTATGTCATATTGCTTTTTCTTTACCTTTTATATTTCTGCCTTTTAAGAGTACAGTTAAGTGGGACCTTAAACAGCAGTTAAGTACAATTAACTAATATCATGGTTGTTTTGTTTTAGCTTAGGCTGTATTGGACTTCTCACAAATATATCTCATTCAAGTAATAATGACGGAAAAAAGATTTGAGAACGCTAATTAAAATTTTCAGTTTACTAAATTTGTAAGAATGTATGTTTGTGTTCTAGGTATAGACTATGTGATACCTAAAACAGGGTTTTACTGTAAGCTGTGTTCACTCTTTTATACAAATGAAGAAGTTGCAAAGAATACTCATTGCAGCAGCCTTCCTCATTACCAGAAATTAAAGGTAAGGCTGAATCTAAAAGAGGAGAGTTCTTTCATGTAAATTTATGCAAAGTAAAATGTGTATGGTACCTTCTGTAGACCCATCACAATGCCTTATCCTGGAGATGACACTTTTATTTCTTTGTTGATGGGCCTTAAGCAGTCTAATGAATTCTAGGAACATCTGTTGAGCCTTTTTCTATAGTACATTCTAATCGAATAATTTTCTAGCCATGTTATAAATTCTGTTACAATTAAAGTTATCTAAATATTCCCAAATGAGTGTTGGACTGTAATTTCTCTAATTTGGAAGATTCTGGAGGCTTGAAAGCCAAGTGGAATAATAAAAAAGCTTTTTTGACTTTATGAAATGCCTTGTCCCTTCATACTTAATGATTTTTACATTGGTGTTGTTATTTATTAATAATGATATTCTGTGAGTTTTATGACTGATGGCATATAAGGATAAAAGGATAAATGAATAATAAAACATAATGAAGCATAACAAGTTCTTATTTGGATAATTTGAAATTTGGTATTTTAATGACTTCTCCAAGAACTGAGTATTAAAACAGATAAAGGGGGAAAACTTGAAAGGAGTTAACTCATTAATTACAAATAACCTGGTTTTTTGCACTGCTTTAATAGTAGAGAGCTACTGGAGTATTTTGTCGTCAAAAATGGTCTGTGTGTTGATTTATTAGATGGATAAAGATAGCCTTGAATTTAGCAGGAGGAGGGGAAGATAGCCTTGAATTTAGGAGATAATGCCAATTTTTGGCTGTGTCACTAGTTTGAAATGAAGGTATTCTTTGCTACCTATATGTATCTTACATTTTAGCGTATGAAAAAAGAATGGTGATTTAATTCTGTTAGTAGCAGAGACATATATTACATAGAAGAGTATTGAAATACAAAAGTTGTTTCTTGATGCTTGATACTTTTTGATACTTTTTAAATGATACGCTAGTATCTTCTAGCTATTCTAATTTTCATTGTTTATTGGAGGCGGCTCTCTTCTATTTTAAAGAAACTCTGTCGACTTCATTGGAATTTATTATGCAATATAATATTTTGCTAATGATACATGACTTGATACTTTGATAGTTTCCTGAGTATTTTTCAATGGCTTTTATCCTCTCATCAATTGGGAGTAACTGTAGAGTTGAATAATTCTACCCAGAAGTAAAGAAACTTGAGGTGTTCTAGATGGGGCAGGGGCGGTTACTTAATAATGTCTTAATATGTCCTAAAACTCTAGAGATTATAGGTGCAATACAGGGGTCACTGCTTTTGTAGATGAGATGTTGTGTTTTGTGGGGATGTTGTTTTTTGTTTGTTTTTGAACATAGCCACGGTCATTCATTTAAGTATTGTTGATGGCTGGCTTTATTGCTATAACAGAATTGAGTAGTTGAAATAAAGAATGGCCCACAGACAAAATATTTACTACCTTTGAGAAAATGTTTCCCCACTTTAATGCAAGGCGCACTGTTTGAATAAATGCATGTTATTTTAACTACTCTGTGTTCTTGGAGCAGTGACAGTTCTTCTATGCACGTATGGTCTTTGCTTTCTTATCTCTATAAGTGAATGTTAATTGAAATAATCTTTTTTCACATTTTATCATTTTTTCACGTATCTTAATGTACTGTAATCTAGTTTAGTTTTGTACACTGACCTAAGAATAACTGAATCTTTAAAATAACTGATAATATTCGTTAAATTACACTCAAATTCATAAACTTGGATAGAATATTTTATTTTGGAGTTCATTTAGTTTTTCTTAGATGACTTAATCCTTGCAATTTTTTTTTCTTCTCAGAAATTTCTGAATAAATTGGCAGAAGAACGCAGGCAGAAGAAGGAAGCTTAAGATGTGCAAGAAGCTTAACGATTTCAAAGAAAATAATGGTTCTTTGTTTTTAATGTTAACCTTTTTTAAATACAATACTGATAGTTAGAAGAAAACTATTGTACTCTTTTGTTTTAGTGGAAAAATAATAGATGTATGTTCATGTGTTAAGTGTTATAGCAAAAATACATATACGGTTAAGTTAATGAAGAACTGTTTTTGTTTTATCAGAATGGTAACAGACCGAAGTACTTTGTAGAGACTGACTTGTAAGCTATTTAAGACAACTTGCACCACTAAGAAAAAAGATGTAGAATCATTCAGAGAAATGAAATTTAGTTCCAAGCTTCAAGGAAATGTCAAAACTTTTGATTCCGTTCAATAAAGAACAAAACCAGTTGTATTTTTATTACTTTGATCTGAAACATTCCACATTTTAATCTGAGCCTTGCAGACTTTTCGTTTGGAGTTTGAAACTTTTTTGGTTGCTTTTTATTTGGAGATCTTCATTAATATGAGATTGGTGATTAAAAAGCAGGTGCGGTTTTCTTTTAATGTCATGATGTTGTTTAGGTAATAAGAAATAATAAGTAATTGGCTTTAGATTTTGTAATTTTTTCCCCTAAGTTCCTGCTAGATTTCGTATTCTAGTAGTCAATGTATTTTCAGTGAAATATAAAAATATTCCCGTTCTCTTTGAGCAGTATTAATTTCTTGAGATCTTATTGCTTGTTACTTGAATCCCGTAGCTGTCATACATCTGGTATAAGCAACATTTGATTTTTGAAGTGTGTAGACCATCTCTTCATAAAAGATGTAATTTTACATTTCTGCATTTTAAAAACAGTTTGGCCATAATCTAGACGCACGCTTCTAATTCATAAACCTGCACATGTGACCTTTGTGAACAGAAATTTGCATGTATAATCTGTGTTTACTTGTAACTTTCTGGTAATATACTGCTTATATCTGTGGATTCAAGTTTCTGAAGTGAATACCAATAAAAAAAAAACATAGGCCATGTTCATTGGTTATACATGTTTGGAATGTTAACCAATATTTTTGTCAGTTGTGGTTTTTATTCACTGTTACACTTTTTTGCATGCTTTAACAAATATTACATTTTTAATCTAGAGTGTTCTAAAGACTGCTACTAAAGATCTGAGTTTTAAAGTTTTTGGTGCTGGTGGATTTCTTGTTCCTGTTACATAAAAATGGGGCTATTTGTGGTCTTTAAAAACCTTTGGAGGTTAAAATGCTAAGTGAAGAAATGGCAAAAGCTCGTGTTTAGACCTAAGTATGAAACAATAAAGTTGGAAATAACATGGAATATTACGAATTAGTTCTACCAGCTTTTCAAAATCTTTTGGGGTTCTTGGTGTAAGGGATTTACCTATTGTCAAAAAACAAATTTTTAATTTTAAAAAATACAAGAACTTAACAGGAATTCTCTTTGGAACTTTTATGTCTGAATGTGTTTAAGGGATATATCAGAATTTCATGGTGTATCCCTGAAAGGCGGTTAACGTTTTTTTAATGTGACATGCACAAAAAATCCTTGCCAGTTTATTTCTGCAGTTTAATTTTGGCCTTTACTAATTACCCACTTTTGTTTAATTCCAACTGTTAACTAACAGTAAGCAACACAAAGCATTATGTGTGCATTGGAATCCCTAATTGTTTCCTGTCAGTGATAGCTTTTTTCATAGGTTGGACTTTCTTGGCTATACCAAACTGTAGAAGAAAGTTCAGTATCTTCATTTGATAACATTTAGAAAACAAAAATTCTCATAAGTAAGCTTTTTTTCATAGGAATGTTTTCACTTAAACCTGGTATAAAGTTGAACATTTTTACCACTGTCATTTTAGCCTTTAGTTTAATCTTAGATTAATCCTCTATGAAGGAAACCTTTAAAGACACCTTGATTTTGCATTATTTTTTTAAACCTAATGCTGGTAAATTTGGGATTTGAGTGTGACTCTGATAAAGGCTTGAGGTGACTAGCTATTGTAAAAGTTTGGTTTAAAATTTTATTAATAAGGAAAGTGAATTTCTGGCCACAGAATACATTAACTTCTGTAGAGTCTGAATAATACAATTCTAAGGAAATTTTTAAAGTTCTATCCATTCTCTGAATTCCTTTTAAGAAGGATAGTTGTCCTCACCTGGTGATGTGGAACACAAAATAGACCCTGTTAAGTATTAACAGCAGATATTAGAGTTACAGGGGAAGAGTACCCTTATTTTTTGCCTAGCTTTGTTCACAGTGAATTTTCAGTGACTGTGAACAGTAAAATGTAATATCACCCTGAGTAAAAACTGACAAAAACAATTTGGTGGTGGGGGCACCTGGGTGGTGCAGTAAGTTAAGCATCTGACTCTTGGTTTCAGCTCAAGTTGATCTCAGGGCCATGTGCGATCCCTGCATTGTGTTCAGCGTGGAGTCTGGTTGGGATTCACTCTCCCTCTTCCCTCTTCCTCCTCCTACTCTCTCTCTCTCTCTCAAATAACTTTAAAAAGAGGCTGATGGTGTGTAGTGGAAATCTGCAGGAACACTGTAGAATGTTTTTTAAAAATCAATTGTGGGGTGCCTGGCTGGCTCAGTCAGTGGAGCTTGCAAACTTGATCTTGGGATTGTGAGTTTGAGTCCCCCTTTGGGTGTACAGATTACTAAAAAATAAAATCCTTAAAAAAAATCAGAATAGTAAAGTTGGTCCACTCTGTGCGTTATTTAAGATAATTTGCCCTATGGCTAGGAACAGTTCTGTGAGCTCTTTTATTGGTCTCCCTTGTAGAATATGGCTTAGTATGGCTGAAAGCTCAAGTATTGAGTGGTAATGTGTTTATGATTGGGTATTCCCTGACAACTCTGAGCTGTTTGTTGAGCTGGGGTTTAAAATGCCCTTTCCAGGGGCGCCTGGGTAGCGCAGTCGTTAAGCGTCTGCCTTTGGCTCAGGGCGTGATCCCGGCGCTCCATGATCGAGTCCCACATCGGGCTCCTCCGCTGGGAGCCTGCTTCTTCCTCTCCCACTCCCCCTGCTTGTGTTCCCTCTCTCCCTGTCTCTGTCAAATAAATAAAATCTTTTAAAAATAAATAAATAAAATAAAATGCCCTTTCCAGCCAGCCTGGCTGGCTCCGTGGGTAAAGCTTTTAAGAGACAGCACAAGCTGATGGGGGAAGGGTAGAGGGAGAGCCCAAAGCAGGACTGGATCCTGAAGCAGGGCACAGTCTCACAATCCTGTGATCGTGTCCAGAGCCAACATCAAGAGACTGAGCCACCCAGGTGCCCCCAAAATAAGATCTCGCTCAAAAAATAAAACACCTTTCACTTTGATGCAAGTCCTATGATGGTTAGGGGTGAGGCCAAGATTCTTAGAGTCAGCACTAGTATACAAACAAAATGAATTGTTTTCTTAAGTGGTTCTCAGACGTTAGCATGCATCAGAATTATCTGGAGGCTTTGTTAAAATATGGATGGGGTCCACTAAAATTACCACTTTGCTAGGGTTTTGGGTGGGTCTTGATAATTTGCATTTTTAACAAGTTACCAGGTGATGGTATCAAGCGAAGAAGCCACACTTTGAGAATGATAGTTTTACCTGTCGCTAAAGAAGTATTTTGACTAGGGAGTTGTAATCATGCCTGCCTTTGGTGCTCGAACTTGAGGTACTGCTTTTGCTACTGTTCCAAACCTAGAACTAGGGGAAATGGCTAGAAAATAATCACCATTTGAAGCCTGGGCAAACAAACACACATTAAACACACACACCAGGTGGGGACAGTTCAGTCAGTTGAGTGTCTCACTCCTGGTTTCAGCTCAGGTCATGATCTCACAGTCCTGGGAGAGCCCCCCCTCCCCCCGGCCCTGCTCAAGCTCACTCGCTCTCTAAAATAAAAATTTTAAAACCCCACCAATGGAAGATAACCCATTTCAGAGCCCTAGGTACTGCTTTTCCAAGTGTGTCTTTCATCTTTGGCTCAGAATGTTAAAGTCTTGTAGTTTTCTGAGAACTGGGTACAATCAGACATTTCAAGTTACTGGGGAGAAACGAAGTCTTGGGAATTCACTATTTTGCCTAGCTAAATGTTTCTTTTCCTTTTTTTCTTTTCCCACTATATCACTTAATAACAGGAACTAATGAAAAAGCTTGGTAACAACTAGTTTGTTGAAGTTTCAAGTTAATGGAAAAATGGAAATGGCTACCTCATCACCCAAGTACGTCTAATTAGCTGATTGAAAAACTACAGTAGATACTCGGTGGAGCTCCACTGAACCTTTTACTAGGTAAAAGATAAAGCGGTATTAAATTACAGAAATTAGACAAAGTATGGATGAGGACTGTTACAAAGTAGAACTCTAAAGATGTACAATAGGAAATACGAAAACTAAGTGAAAAGGAAAGGCAGTCTCTATTGGGTCTAGTAGACCAAAAAATGGACATTAGTGCCCACACCAATAGCATATGTAAACTCGGAGAATGGCATTTAAGTACAGCTTTAATGACCTCTGATCCATGACGTCCTTGTGCTTCATGCATGGTAGCATTGGTGAAGTAGTGGTTCTGAAGACCTGATGCAAATGGGATATGCCAAGAACATGAGGAATGTCTCACTTTTGATTAGGATAGGATAGTACTCAAGTTTAAATCATGGCACTTGCATGTTGTAAAGCAGGACTAATTCTTAGGTGCTCAACTTTGCCAGGGTTGTTAACTCAGAAGTAGTGGTTTCTTGTTGGCTATTTGGCTCTTGAGATTTAAATGACTTTTTTCTTCACTTTTAAGAGTTGGTTTCCTGGGCGGCTCGTTCGGTAGAGCATGTATCTCTTGGTCTCAGGGTTCTAAGTTTGAGCTTCACGTTGGGTGTAGAGATTACTTCAGAATCTTAAAATAAGTTGGCTACAAACATCAAGGCATTAGCAATCGGATTCTGGCTACTTTCTTGGCAACTTCAAGTCTATATGGACTGACTTTTTCTCATTTCTCCACATGTATCAGGGTAATCCCCAGCTCTCGTGTGTGAGCTCAGGCCTATGGAGGAAGGTATGGCAGTTACATTAGTGTGTTGGATGGTGAAGCTGTAGTGGTACCTCCTAATTCATTTTCCTGATAGTGGCTACTTCTCACAAGCACCAGGTGTGTCTCTGACCTGTCTTTTTGGTTTTTTTGTTTTGGTTTTTTGTTGCAGTTTTTTTTTTTTTTTTTAAGATTTTATTTGAGAGAGCACAAGCAGGTGAGGGGCAGAGGGAGAGGAGAGGGAGAAGCAGACTTCCTACTGAGCTCAGGGTTCTATCCCAGGGCTCTAACCCAGGACCCTGAGATCATGACCTGAACTAAAGTTAGACGCTCAACTAACTGAGCCACCCAGGAGCCGACTGACCCATCTCATCAGCAGGGAAGGGCTTGGTCCAACCTGGAGGAATTGCCTCTGCCCTTCCAGTATTCTGCAATACTTAGTCACACGTCACCCTTCTGCAAAAACCTTTACCTACTTTACATCTACATCTTAGTCTTTAAGTCCTGTTCATCCTGCCTACTCAGCCTATACAAATTTGATCTTCCTTTTAACTCAGGAATGGTTTTTTATTTCTTTTTAGAATTCTTTTGGTTAAAAACCCGTAACAGTTGATCATCTTAACCATTCTTAAGTACACAGTTCAGTGGTACTACATTCACTTTGTTCTGCAATCATTATCCATCCCCATAACTCTTCATCTTGTAAAACTGAAATTACCTGTTAAGCAAAACTCTCCGTCCACCCCTTCTCCCGGCCCCTCACAACCATCATTACAATTTGTTTTTATGATTTTGACTATCTCATAGACGTGGAATCTGACAGTATCTTTTTGTCTTATTTCACTTAATGTACACAAGTTTCATCCATGATGTACCATATTGCAGAATTTCCTCCTCAGAGGCTGAGTAATACTTCATGGTGTATATATGCCATATATTGCTTATCCATTCATCTGTTGATAGACATGGGTTGCTTCCACATTTTACCTGTTTTTAATGTTGCTGTGAACACAGATGTACAAATAGTCTTCAAGACCCTGCTTTCCATTCTTTGGATATATGCCCTGAAGTTGTATTGCTGGATCATATGGTAATGTTATTTTTAAATTTTTGAGGAACCTCCATACTGTTTTCCACAGCAGCTGTACCGTATTACATTTCCACCAACTGCACAAGGGTTCCAGTTTCTCTACATTCTCACCAACACTTGTTATCTTTTGCTAATTTGATAGTAGCTATCCTGATGGGTGTGAGGTGGCATCAACAACTTTTCCAAGAAAAAATCATACTGCCTTGTGTATCAGTGTTTAGGACCATGCTGGCATGTAGCAGGCATTCAAAATTTGTTGAATGATGCTTTTGTATCCTCACCTGAATTGTAAATATTCAGAGCAGGAGCAGTTGCTTATCCCCACAGTGCTAAGCCCTTACTAAAGATTAAGTATTGCTGGGGTACATACTCTTCCCAGCTTCCACATGCTACAAATGAGCATAGGGACAAGTCCATTACTGACCTGCTAAAGAAACATATGAGGTAGATTTTATTTGAGGTGTGATTTTTTTTCCTGTTTATAAATGCAATTGAGAATTCAGACTATAAAAAAACACATAGAAGACAGTTAATCTTTCAAAATCTGAGATATTATTCTGTTTTGAAATGTTAGAGCTATTGCTATTATAAATAATGCTATTCAATCACATTTGCATTTATACTCAACGTGCTTATTTTTACATATATAATTTTAGATGATTATATGGGCTATTTTGCAGCCTTTATTTTTTATTTTTTTAAAGATTTGAGAGAGAGTAAGCGGAGGGTCAGAGGGAGAGAATCTTCATGCAAACTCCCTGCTGAGCATGGAGCCCAATGTGGGGCTGTCTTGAAAACCAAAATGGATCTCCCAACCCATGAGATCATGATCCCAGCGAAAACCAAGAGTTGAATGCTCAACCGACTGAGCCACCCAGGTGGCCCTTGCAGCTTTAAAAAAAAAAAAAAATGAGTATGAAACCCTACCAAGGGATGTACTTTTTTTTTTTTTAAGATTTTATGTGAGAGAGCATGAGGGGGGGAGGGGGAGAGGGAGAAGCCGACTCCCTGCTGAGCAGGGGATCCCCATGTGGGACTGGATCCCTGGACCCTGGATTCATGACCTGAGCCAAAGGCAGACACTTAACCAACTGAGCCACCCAGGCGCCCAGGATAGACGTATTTTTAATAACTAATGTTTTATTCTGTTACACCATAATTCATTTGAGCAATTCCATATTGATAGGCTTTTTGTTTCTATGAGCCGTACATTTCCCTACATAGGTCTATTTTCTTTGGGCAAATTCCTATACATGGAATGTTGAGTCAGAAGATCTGCACATTTTACGTTTTGATGAGAAGTCTGCCAGAATGGGGTGCCTGGGTGGCTCAGTTGGTAGAGCATGTGACTCCTGATCTTAGGGTCCTGAGTTCAAGCCCCACATTGGGAATGGATCCTACTTAAAACATAAAAAGTCAGCAGGAAGTTGGTAGTTTAGACTGGGAGCTTATTCACAGCCAGCCTGGCCTTCATTACTGTACTCTTCCTCCTGATTCCTACTTCAACTTCAGGATTCATTTTACTAACTGAACGAAACAGAAGGATTTCTGCAATGTCTTTAAACTGGATCTCTAATAGTATTGAAGTGTCTGTTCATCACTGGCAAATTGTTAGCCTCTGCTCTACTAACGGCACTTTCCATTCATAGACCATCACAACCACTGTCCAGACATAGCATGAACATTGTGAACCCCATTTTGCAAATGAGCAGAGGGTTCTTGGAAGGAAGGATAGCCAGAGGATACCAAGGAAGTATTCTGGGCCCATCACTTTCTCAACCACAAGTTTGTGGTGAGCTGGTGAACTCTCACTGTGAGTTGGGAATGGTATTTGAACTATATACCGAATTTTTCCTTTAATTCTGTCCCCAAGGTGGGGCTCGAACTCACAACCCAAAGATCAGGAATCAAATGTTCTACCAATTGAGCCAGTCAGGTACCCCAAAAATTGAGATCTTAACCCCTTTGAGAATATCAGTGCAAGCCTTTGAATGGTTCAGATGAAAACAAACCAGGGAGGCGCCTGGGTGGCTCAGTGGGTTAAGCATCTGTCTGCCTTCGGCTCAGGTCATGATCCCAGGGTCCTGGGATCTAGGCCCTGCATTGGGCTCTCTGCTCAGCAGGGAGTCTGCTTCTCCCTCTCCCTCTGCCCCTGCTCTCTCTTGCACACACTCTCTAACAAAATCTTAAAAAACATAACCAGAATTGGGGCAGGCACCTGGGTGGCTCTGTCGGTTGGACATCCGACTCTTGGTTTTGGCTCGGATCATGATCTCATGGGTCATGGGACCAAGCCCTGAGTTGGGCTCCACACCCACTGAGGAATCTGCTTGAAGGTTCTCTTCCTCTGCCCTTACCCCCGCGCATGCGCATGGTCTCTAATAATCTTTAAAAAAAAAAAAAACGAGGATTTATCAAAGATCTATTTTTAATATTACCAATGTAACCAAGTAGATTACTAAATCATAAATTCTAATCTTTTCATGATTAGCTTCTAAGTGTCTGGGTCAACTAAAGATAATATAAACTCTACCTATTTTGATTTTGTTTTCCTCCCTCGTGTTCATGCCTCTTCAAAGCCTCGGGCTGATAGTCTATCTTTCAGGTTCCTTGGATGAATCATACTCCGCAGACCTGTAAAACACCATCTCTTTCCTCCCAGAGCTGTTTGCTAAGCAAGCAACAAACCCAAACCCTGCCTCCCAGTTTAGGCTACAGATCTGAAAATGTGACCAAAGAGTTTCACCCAGGGGCTATGGCAGAACAACTGTGTTCTCACTTCTTTGGGCCTTTGGAAAAGCAACCTAAAGCAGACTTTTTTTTTTTCCCCCCAGCAGACTTTCAATGAATGAAATGGACCTAAAGATGAGTAGTCCTCTTCAGGATTCCTTCCCATGGAGGGAACTTTTCTTTTCCTGTTTTAGTAGATACTAAAAGCATGTTTGTTGTTTTCTTTAAGTAAGCTCTACACCCAATGTGGGGCTTGAACTCAAGACCCCAGGATCAAGAATTGCAAGCTCTACCTACTGACCCAGCCAGGCATCCCTTATGTGCTTTTTAATGTTCAGAATTTACCAGAGTTAAAAGGTAAATCACTCCCTCATTTTCCTTCCACAAAGGTAAGAAATTACTTTTTGTGTGTATTCTTTCAAGTATAGTGTATATATATTCAAACATCCAAAATTTTTTACACATTATACACCATACTTTGATTAATATTATATATATATATATATATATTGAGGCTTGCCAATGATAACTGCAAGGATTAAAGTAATATATGGGGGGGGCATGCATTCAGGTTCATGGACTGGGAAGCTCTTGGACCCTGAGGTCCCACCCTTCTATACTATCTCTCGACGGGATATTTCTTCCCTTACCGACAAAGAAGCTTCCATAGGCTGCGTGGGAACCAAATATTCATAATTTGTGACTGTGTGTGAAGATCCAGCTTCAGAAAATTTGTATGTGCCTGAACATGTCTGAATGCAGGTAGTTGTATAAATCATATCCTTCTGTGAATTTGTCTTAGTTTACTGTTTCTCTATTATGTGTCTGTGTCAGGATCTCTGGATGTCACTGGGTGCGTGTCACTGTTAGTGTGACACTGTGTGTCATGTATGGTGTGTGTGTGGCTGTGTGAATGCGCTGTCCTTATCCAGACGTTCCTGTTTGGTGTTAATGTGTTTTAGAAAACCGGCTGCGATCTGTATTCTTCAGCCCCCAGCTCCCCCACTCACTGCATGCCAACATTCTTGAAGGATGGGCGGGTGTCGGGGCACAAGCTCGCCCAACTCCAGTCTACCAGAGAGAACGCAACAGGACTTCCCGTATACACCGCGTCCGCCAGGCACGCAGAAGAGGCCGTTGCGCACGCACACGCGTGCCGCCTGGGACACGAAAAAAACCTTGGGCTCGAGCATTCTCTCGCGCGCTCTCTAGTGGCCTCAGAGGGCAGCGCTGACAGAACGAGGGGGCGGGGCCGGCGGCGGCGGAAGTGAAGTCACTTCCGGGCTGGGGTGTTTGTTTGGACTGGAGAAGGGAGGCGGCGGGCGAAGCGCGCGTCGAGCGGGGGAGCGGCGCTGCCTGTGGAGATCCGCGGAGGCCGACCGGATTCGTTGGCTGCCGTCCCCGCTGCCGTGCACTGGGTGAGGGGTTCCCTCGGGCGGAGCGGCCAGAAGGGTGCGGCGACCCCGGCGGTCGAGGGACAGCACCTCGGCAACGGTTGAGGGGCCTGGAGGGTCCCCCGGGTTGTTGGCCGCCAAGCCTCGTATGGCTTCCTTTATTCCTTGCACCTTTAGTCGCGTCCGAGGGATGAGCTGGGACCGACTTAGACTCTTTCTTCTCTGAGAAATGGCCGTCGCTTTTTTTTCTCATTGTCATTATTTATGATTTGGATCTCGCAGCACTCTATCCGGGTCTTCGGTGGCGCGCGAGGGTTGCCGGGATAGCACTTTCTCGTGCCCCCCCCCCCTTTCTTCACCTCCTCCCTGGTACCCTTTTCCCCTGCCCCCCACTGCCGCTTCGGCAACAAAGCTCATTGTTTCTCCCTAGTTTACGCCTGCGCGTCGCCACGCGCAGCTCCTACTTGCTGCGCGTGCGCGCTGCTCCAGAAGCTGGGGTGGGGGAAGAGAAAGGGGCGGAGGGACTGGCGGGCTGGCGTTCGTCCTAGGGGAGCCTTCCGCGACCGTTCGTGGGCCAGTACCTTTCTGATCGGCTTTCTCCCGTTTCTTCCCCTTCACTTACTCCTTATTTTTAGTTATATTGTTTGCCATGCTCAGGATAGGAGGGCTGGGGTCCTACTCCAGGAGGGTTGTGAGCCGAAGAACTTTAAGGGCCCATCCAGTTCATATTCTTGGATTGCGGTCCTCTTAACTTGTCTTCCACTTTGTGCTTACTCCCCACTACCACAAAAATTACGTGGCTTGTGGTGAACTTTGTTTTACAAAACATTTGTCGAAGCAGCCAGCAGTTTAATTTTCTGGTGACTCAAAAAGGGGCCTTTTCTGCTTCTTTTTGTTGTCTTTTTCCCCTGATTTTGCAGCCCCATCACTTCACCGAAACCTCAAACTCTAGGAAGAATTTGGCTTCTGATTTGCCGTGGGAAAGTGTCTTAACAGCTGACAGCTTTCGACATTCATTTCAACAGAAGACAAATTCCCGTTTCCGTGTGCATACTGTAGTCTCGTGGCATGATTTTTCACGAATTGCAGTTGAGCAGGTGTCGGTCTGCATTTTCTTCAAAATAGCGTTTGAAATTTCATCCGCCGCAGGTTATGTTTGGAAATAAGAAAAGGGTCTAAGGATTTTTAATGTGATTCCAGTGTTTGCTGGTTTGTGCTTCTGATTCCAGTTTGTGAAAGGATATTTGGGGCTAATTAGCCTTGTATGCTACTTGTTAATTGTGAATTTGTACAAAACTTAATCTTTTCTCACGAATAAGTGTCTGCGACAAATAAAGATAGGTGACTTTCCAAAAATGACAGCCTATTTATCTCTTTCTTTAAGGGATGGGTGTTAGGCAGTGGAAATTCCCTGTGATGGCTAAAGTCTTGGGACCTGGGAGAGTTTTACTATAATATATTGCATGTTGCTGTTAAGGAGCTCCAATTGAGGTAGATAATCCCTACCCTCTTTGGAACAGTGTAAGTTTATAGTGGCCTTTTCCTTCAGTAAGCACTGTACACCTTATTCAGATTTACCCCTTTATGACTTTAGAGAGTGATGCTCCAGTTTCAATAGAAAATATAAACATTTATAAAATGCTGTTAGCATAGCAATTTCACGGACATTGTGAGAGGTGAAAGAAGATAGAAAATAAGGCCTCAGCCCCCTTCCTTTTGTGCTTTTACATATTGTAATTTACAAATTTACTCATTATAACCTATGAAATAGGCAGAGCAAGTTTTATCTTGCCCATTTTGAAATTGAGGAAATAGAAGTTTGAAAGATTATTTTATTAGGCACATAATTTCTATAGCACTTAGTAATGCCAGACATTGTTCTAAGTGCTTTTACAAGTATTTAATCTTCACCTTCTCTAGGTGGTAAGTACTACTGTAAAATAAAGATAACAAGTAATAGATGTGAATTAACTTGTCCACTGTTACACAGCTCGTAAGAACTGGAATTCAGACCCAAGTAGTCCAGAGATTATGCGCTCTTAACCATTTTACTGTGCTGCTTGTGGTTTAGTGACATATTCAGGATCGTCTGGGTGGTTAGTGGCATATCGGACACAGTCCAAGATTAAAGTTGGCCAAGTTATCTCTTTGTGATCTGGACCACCATGTTGCATAGGTGCATTAGTAATTTGCGTTTGATACAGCCTAAATTTCGATTATAATAACAATCTTTTTTCCTTTTTTTTTTCTAATTTCCTTGTTTAGAGCAGTGTTGTCCAATTAGAGAACAACTAATAGCACCATGTGTCTCTTGAACACTTGGAATGTGGCAAGTGCAACTAAAGAACTAAATTTTTATTTTATTGAATTTAATTAATTTAGATTTAAATACCCATATGTAGCTACTTGTCACCATATTGGATAGTGTGGGTTTAGAGGTTTGAATTGCTTCTGCTTAATTTTTTTAACTTAGTGTTTTTTGGTTTTTTTTTTTTTTTTTTTTTTTTTTTTTGGCATGTGTACATTTATTGATTCTTTGTATGTGTTTTGAGGGGTTTGTTTTGTTTTGGGTTTTTTGGTAGGTTTGTTTTGTTTTTGTTTTTTTGATTTTTGTTTTGAGAGAGTGAGCCAGGGCTGGGGGGTGTGGGGGAGATGAGGGACAGAGGGAAAGGCAGAGAGAGGATCTTAAGCAGGCTCCACTCTCAAGTGCAGAGCCCCACACAGGGCTGGGTCTCATGACCCTGAGATCATGACCTGAGCCAAAATTAAGAGTCAGTTGCTTAGGGCGCCTGGGTAGTTCATTCAGTTAGGCATCTGCCTGCAGCTTGGGTCATGGCCTCAGGGCCCTGGGATTGAATCCCGCTTGAGCTCCCTATTCAGTGGGGAGTCTGCCTCCCTCTCCCACTCTCCCTCTCCCCCGCTGGTGCTCTTTCTCTGTCAAATAATTAAAATCTTTAAAAAAATGTCAGATGCTTAACCGACTGAGCCACCCAGGTGCCCCATCTGCTTACTTTTTGTATCAGTTTTTATAAATAAGGATGATATTTCTGATGTGCTTTGAGCTTTTATCGGTAGTGATGATAGGCTGTGCTTGAGCCATCCTTACTCTCACCAGGTCACCTTTGTTACATCCAGTTGAGAGGAGGGTTAAAGTCCTCATTCTGTGATGTTTCACTTCTACAGGTTTTTGAACATGTGATTTTTTATTTTTTACCTTATACCTTGCTCCAGCAACCTTTAATTGCTCTTAAGTATTTAATAAGCACCGAAATAGTTAATAGTGTCATGTGCCAGGCTCTGTGGCTAGATACTATTATTATTATCCACTTAATAAATGGGGAATCTGAGATACGGAGGGGTTAAAACTTGCCCTTGGGTTCCAGAGCCCCTGCTTTTAATCATTAATGTATACTGCCAAACATTAAAATGAAAAATTCAGTACTGCTTTACAAACTTAAGTGGAAAACAAGCCTGAAGCAGAAATTTCTTTATTCTAACTGCTGGAGAGACAGCTAATTAATGATAATAATGTGTGTATGCAAATGTTAAGGAATCACAGTAATTCAAAAGAGTCCAATGGAATAAAAAAAGATGTCTGTTGAGTCAGCTTAAGGAAAATGGAGAGAACTGTATTTGAATTTTTTTTTTTTAAGATTTTATATGAGAGAGAACGAGCAGGAGAAGCAGAGGGAGAGGGACAAGCAGACTCCCTGCTGAGGGTTGAGCCTGACACAGGGCTCGAACCCAGGACCCTGAGATCATGACCTGAGCTGAAACTAAGAGTTGGACCCTTAACAGACTGAGCCACCCAGGCACCCTTCTATCTGAATTTTAATGAAAATTCTTAAGAGATGAAACTAGGGGAGAAAGTTTCTAAAACTGAGATGATATCCATATTGTAAAATTTTTTAGAAACCATTATGTGGAAGAGGCATTTTGGAAGGGAAGAAACAGCTGAATATGTGGGCTTGTGGGTTGAGAGCACCAGACAGGGGCGCCTGGGTGCCTCTGTCGTTAAGCGTCTGCCTTCAGCTCAGGGCGTGATCCCGGAGTTCTGGGATCAAGCCCCACATCAGGCTCCTCCGCTGGGAACCTGCTTCTTCCTCTCCCACTCCCCGTGCCTGTGTTCCCTCTCTCTCTGGCTGCCTCTCTCTCTGTCAAATAAACGAATAAAATCTTTAAAAAAAAAAAAGAGAAGGAAAGAAAAGAAAGAAAAAGAAAGAACCAGACAGCATTAATAGGAAAAAAACTGCTCTCACCTAACCAAAATCTGGTGAAATTTCTGAATTTAAGTGTTAGGCTCTCATATTAGACACTCACCTGAATAGGAACTTTACAAAAGAAAGAATAAAACAGTGAAAGCTGGAATATTTACAGAAAATAGAAAGGACAAGTGTAAATCTGTCCCGTTTAATAGTATTACTCAAATACGAAAGCAAAAGATACTTTCAGACATGCAGTGCTCAGAAATAAATATCTTTGGGTAACCTTTTGAAGAAATATTAGGCCAAAACTAAGATGTCAGGTTAGGGAAAGATGTTGAATAAAAGAAACAATGATGAGCAATGACTCTTATAAAACATACATAGACAATAATATGAATTTTAAGTGTTTGGTTCGGAAATTCTTCTAAAAGGTCTATACCTGAGGGGAAACCAGATAGTATGAAACAAACACTGCTTAAATTATTTCCACAAAACTCGGGAGGTGGAGTGGGAGGAAGGAAATGGGGTAAGTAAAATCATTCTAAAGGTTCTTTCTTGTCTGGGAGCAGGGATTGGGTTGGATACCCTGAACAAGGAAAAGCATTTTTTTTTTTTTTTAAGATTTTATTTATCTATTTGACAGTGAGAGAGCACAAACAGGGAGCGGCAGAGGGAGAGGGGGAAGCAGGGAGCCCAATGTGGAGCTCAGTCCAGGACCCTGAGATCATGACCTGAGCCGAAGGCATACACTTAACTGACTGAGCCACCAAGGCGCCCCAAGGAAAAGCATGTCTTGAATTGGTTGGGGTGTATAGAGCATGTTTTTAATTAATAGGAATCTATGTAAATTTCTGTTATAATTTCACAATAGATGTAAGTCACATTATTATGCTGTACACCTTAAACTTTACAGCGCTGATATCACTTATATCTCAGATTAGAGGGAGAAAACTGATATTCTGCAGTAGTTTGTAAGTCACAGAAAATAAATCCAAAATTTTAAGAACTCTATTTAAAAATAGGAAAATAGGGATACCTGGCTAGCCTAGTTGGACTCTTCATCTCGGAGTTGTGAGTTGGGGTTGTGAGTTCGAGTCCCACGTTGGGTGTAGAGATTACTTGAAAATAAAATCTTAAAAAAAAAACACAGGAATAGATTGTAAGAAAAATAAACATGAAATTATGATGGCGGACATAAAACCAAGCATCAGTTTTCAAAAATGAGAAATTTTTCAAGTTGGTTTTTTTGGGTTTTTTTTTTTGTTGTTTGTTTTTTTAAGAGAAGGAGTGCAGGGGCACAAGCAGGGGAGGGGCAGGCAGAGAAAGAAGCAGGCTCACCGCCTAGCAAGGAGCCCAATGCGGGACTCGATCCCAGGACTTTAGCATCATGACCTGAGCTGAAGCAGACGCCTAACCAGCTGAGCCACCCATGTGTCCCCAAAAATGATAAATTTCTATGAGCTGGGTCAAGTAATCTAACTCTTAGAGTAGAGAACTTGAATACACCACTTTCAGAATTTAACAGATGGAAGTAAAAAGGGATCTCTGTGTGTGTGTGTGTGTGTGTGTGTGTGTGTGTGTATGCGTGTGTACGCCTTAGAAATAGAAATCAGACATTTTTCTCTTTAGGTCCACGGGACATTTTGCAAAAACCGTAGTTGTCTGCAAACAAAACTGTAATAAATCCCGAAAAGTGAAGGTTTTTCTGGCTGCGTTTTATAACATAATGAAATTAAACTAGAAATCAAGGTACCAAAGCATAACTAAAAGAACTTTAACCACTTGGAAATTTAAAAGATATTCTTCCACATAATCTCTGGCTCATTATAAATTAAATAATTTGTAATTACCTCAGACTGCTAAGAACTAAATTCTGTATATATGGGAACTTTATAAACAATTTTTATTAAATGAAAGGTTGAAAATAAACATGTTTGTCAACTTGAAAAACAGTAACAAATTGGCTGAAATTAAGTAGGAGGGGAGGGAAAATAAAGTGAAAAAAAAAACTAAAAAAAATAAGAAAAAAATCAGTGAAATTAAAGTAGGGGTTTTGTTTATTGAAGTTGAATTTTTAGTAGGTAATCCATTCAAAATTCAAAAGATTTAACAAAATATCTCTTGCCATCTAGTTATCCCTATAGGCAATGAGTGTTTTTTGTTTTTGTTTTTTAAAGATTTTATTTATTTGACAGACAGCAAGAGAGGGAACACAAGCAGGGAGAGTGGGAGAGGGAGAAGCAGGCTTCCTGCTGNNNGGAGCCCGATGCGGGGCTCGATCCCAGGACACTGGGATCATGACCTGAGCTGAAGGCAGACACTCAACGACTGAGCCACACAGGCGCCCCTGAATATTGTTTTTTAACAGCTCTTATTGAGCTAGAACTCACTGGATTTAACTCCTTTAAAGTTCACAGCAGAGTGACTTTTAGGATAGAGTTGTATATCAATCACCACAATCAATTTTAGAAACCTTGTTACCCCTTAGCTTTCATATAATATGTATTGCTTTTCGATGGGTTTCTTAGCATAATGTTTTCAGTATATACATGATATAGCATGTATCAAGTATTTCATTTCTTTTTATTATCGAATATTCTGTTGTATGGGCATATCACATGGTATTGATGAATTGGTGGACTACTGGGTTTTATTCACTTTTTGACTATTTTTATTTATTTATTTATTTACTTATTTATGATTTTATTTATTTATTTGACAGCACGTCAGGGGGAGCCGCAGGCAGAGGGAGAGGGAAAAGCAGGGAGCCGGAAGCGGGGCTTAATCCCCACTCAGCAAGGAGTCTGCTTCCCCTCTGCCTCTACCCATACTCAGGCTGTCTCTCTCTCTCTCTCTCTAATTTTTAAATCTAAAAAATAAAAATTAGGGTGGCTGGTTGGCTCAGTTGTTAAGCGTCTGAGTTCAGTTCCGGTCATGATTTCAGGGTCCTGGGATCAAGTCCCACATCAGGCTCCCTACTCAGCAGGAAGCCTGCTTCTCCCTTGCCCTCTGCCCCTCCACCCAACTCGTGTTCTCTCTCGCTATCTTTCTCTTTCAAATAAATAAAATCTTTTTTTCTTAAGATTTTATTTATTTGACAGAGAGAGAGACAGCAAGAGAAGGAACACAAGCAGGCAGAGTGGAAGAGGAAGAAGCAGGCTTCCCACTGAGCAAGGAGCCCCATGCGGGGTCTGATCCCAGGACCCTGGGATCATGACCTGAGTCGAAGGCAGATGCTTAACGACTGAGCCACCCAGGCGCCCCTCAAATAAATAAAATCTTTTCTTTTTTTTAAGATTTTATTTATTTATTTGACAGAGAGAGAGACAGCCAGCGAGCAAGGGAACACAAGCAGGGGGAGTGGAAGAGGAAGAAGCAGGCTCCTAGCGGATGAGCCTAATGTGGGGCTCGATCCCAGAACGCAGAGATCACGCCCTGAGCCAAAGGCAGACGGCTCAACCACTGAGCCACCCAGGCGCCCCAAATAAATAAAATCTTTAAAAAATAAAAATAAAATCTTTATAAACAAAATAAAAAATTAAAATTAAAAAGAAGTGTTAGATGATATATTTTAAAAGAATCTTTGAAAAGCACTGAAGTGTTGGGACACCTGGGTGGCTTAGTCGCTTAACCATCTGCCTTTGGCTTAGGTCAAGGTTCCAGGGTCCTGGGATTGAGTCCTGCATCAGGCCCCCTGTTCAGCGGGGAGCCTGCTTCTCCTCCCTATGTCGCTCCCCCTGCTTCTGCTCTCTTGCTCTCTGTCAAATAGATAAAATCTTTTTTTTTTTTTTAGATAAAATCTTTTTTTTTTTATATAGATTTTATTTATTTATTCTACAGAGATAGAGACAGCCAGCGAGAGAGGGAGAACACAAGCAGGGGGAGTGGGAGAGGAAGAAGCAGGCTCATAGTGGAGGAGCCTGATGTGGGGCTCGATCCCAGAACGCCCGGATCACGCCCTGAGGCGAAGGCAGACGCTTAACCGCTGTGCCACCCAGGCGCCCCTAGATAAAATCTTTTTTAAAAATATATATTGTTTGCATGAGGGGCACCTGGCTGGCTCAGTTGGTAGAGATCTCAGGGTCCTGAGTTCAAGCCTCATGTTGGGTATGGAGCCTACTTAAAAAATAATAATAATAAAATAATTCTTTGCATGAGATTAAGGATGGAAATTAAAATTTTTTTTTTGAAAATTATAATTTTTGAATATTCTGATAATTTGAGGGTTTTATTGCATAGTCATGCTTTGAAGCAAATAGTGAACTTTAATTGGGGGGAAATTACTGGCTTTCTCAGTTCATTTCTGCCAGTTTTGTTTTTAAGATTTTATTAAGTTGTTGTGTTTTGTTTTGTTTTGTTTTGTTTTTTTGAGAGAGAGCAAGAGTGCACTTGTGAGAGGAGGGTTAGAGGAGAGAATCTTCAAGCAGACTACCTGCTGAGCCTGGAGCTCCATACCACTTCTCATGAAACGATGACCTGAAATGAAACCAAGAGTCTGATGCTTAACTGACTGAGCCACCCAGGCACACCTGAGATTTTATGTTTAATCTCTGCACCCAAAGTGGGGCTTAAATTTATAACCCCAAGATTGAGAGTCTCGTGCTCCATTGACTGAACCAGCTGGGTGCCCCATTTCTGCCAGTTTTAAGTAGTCAGATTGAAGCATGAACGAAGCCAGACAGCAACAGATTTCCCAGTTGTTTTTTTACTGTATTTGTCAAGTCAATATCTACTTTGTGTCCTCAAACATCACTCAAGCAAATTAGGTACTTCTCTTGTGTTTCCAGCATTTCTTATGTGTTTCGTTTGGAGAAAAGCTTTTTCTCGCTAGAAGAGCTTGGTGCTCACTGACTTTGGAGTCTTGAAGCAGTTTGTTTATGGCTGCCTCCAGGTGGGGTGACGATATGTGACCACTATGTACCCTTTACTGTATATTTTTAAAGTTATTTTCCTAGTAGTCACCTTAGTTTGTGACATCAAGCTTGAACTAATACCAACTTAGTTTCAAGAGTACACAAAAATTTCCCCTTAATAGCACTGTACTCCTCCTCCCCCTGCCTTGTTATTGTCACAAAATGCATCTTTATACATTGTGTGTCCATTAACATAGATACCTAATTATTGTTTTATGTATTTGTCTTTTAAATCACATTGAGAAAAAGGTGTTAAAAGCCAAAAGTATGTTATTACTGATTTCCGTATTTGTGTAGTTATCTTTATCTGTGTTCTTTATTTCTTCAGACGGATTCAAGTTAATGTGTAGTGTCTTTGTTTCACCCTGAAGGACTCATTTTAGCTTTTCTTGTAGGACAGGTCTACTGGCGATGTGCATTTGCGCGCTCTCTCTCTCTCTCTCTCTTTTTTTTTTTAAGATTATGTACTTAGAGAACAAGCATGAGCAGGTGGCAGGGGAGGGGTCAAAGGGAGAGGGAGAAGCAGACTCCCTCCTGAGCAGGGAACCCAAGCAGTACTAGATCCCAGGACCCTGACGTCATGACCTGAGCCAAAGGCAGACACTTAACCCACTGAGCCACCCCGGTGCCCCTCTCATTTTTTTATTTATCTGGGAATATCTTAATTTCTCCTTAATTTTTTTTTTAAGATTTTATTTATTTATTTATTTATTTGTCAGAGAGCACAAGCAGGGGGAGTGTCAGGCAGAGGGAGAAGCAGATTCCCCACCAAGCAAAGAGCCCAAGCGGGGGCTCAATCCCAGGACCCTGGGATCGTGACCTAAGCTGAAGGCAGATGCTTAACAGACTGAGAAACCCAGGCATCCCTCTCCTTAATTTTTGAAAAATAGTTTTGTTTTTTTTCTTTCAGCACTTTGAATATGTTTTCAGGCCCGTATGGTTTCTTTCTTCCTTTTTTTTTTTTTTTTTTTTTTTTTTTGGTTAAGATTTAATTTATTCGAGAGAGAGAGAGAGAGAAAGCATGAGCAGGGGGAGTGGCAGGCAAAGGGAGAAGCAGGCTCCCCAAGGAGCAAGGAGCCCTAGCAGAACTTGATCCTAGGACCCCGGGATCATGACATAAACCAAAGGCAGAAGCTTAACCAACTGAGCCACCCAGGTGCCCCTGGCGTCTGGTTTCTGATGTGAAATCAACTGTTAATCTTATTTTGAGGATCCCTTGTGTGTAGGGTCACTTGTTTTGGAGATTCTCTCTCCTCTTTGTCTTTCAGTAATTTGATTGTAATGTGTCTTGATGTGGATCACTTTGAGTTTATCTTAGAGTTTGTTGAGCTTCTTGCATATGTAGAGCAACATCTGTTTCATAAGGTTTGAGGAGTTTGGGTTGTTTTTTTTTTTTTAAGATTTTATTTATTTATTTGAGAGAGAGGAAGAGAGAATCTGAAGCTGACTCCCTGCTCATCGAGGAGCCCAATGCAGGGCTCCATCCCACAACCCTGAGGTCATGACCCAAGCTGAAACCAAGAGATGCTTAACTGATTGAGCCACCCAGGTGCCCCTAAGATTTTATTTTTAAGCAGTCTACACCCAGTGTGTGGCTTGAATCCACAATCCTGAGATCACCAGCTGAGCCAACCAAGCACCCCAAGAGGCCATTAATTCTTAAAATACTCTGTATGGCCCCTTGTCTTCTTTTGAGATTCTCATTATGTATATGTTGGTACATTGGATGGTTTCCCAGAGGTCTCTAAGGTTCTGTTCATTTTTCTTCATTGTTTTCTTTCTTTCCTGAGCTCAGTAATCTTAACTAACTTATCTTCAAGTTTGCTGATTTTTTTTCTCCTTGATCAGATCTGTTGTAATCCATTTAGTAAACTTTCCGTTTCAGTTATTGTGCTTTTCAACTCCAGAAATTTTTTTTTTTAAGATTTTATTTATTTGAGAGAGAGAGAGAGAGAGCACGAGTGGGGGGGCAGGGGGCAAGGGAGAAGTAGGCTCCCCGCTGAGTAGGGAGCCCGACTCGGATCTCAGTCCCAGGACCCTGAGATCATGACCTGAGCCGAAGGCAGAGACGCTCAACCGACTGAGCCACCCAGGTGCGCCTGATGATGAGACCTCATTCTTACGGTTTCCTTTAGTTTTTTGTACCGATTTAAAGTCTAATAAGTCCAGTGTCTAGGTTTCCTCAGGGAAGTTTATATATAAGTCAGATTTTCCTCTTTGCATGCTTCCTAAATTTTGTAAACTGGACATTTTGAGTATTATAATGTGGCATCTTTGGCAATTAGATTCTCTCCTTCCCTCAGCATTGTTTTTCTGCTTGATGTTTGTTTGGTGACTTTTCTAAACTAATTTTGTAAAAGTTTGAAGTGTGTGGGGGGGGGGGCATTGAAATCTCTGTTCTGTTAGCTTAGGAGTCAGGTAGTTATTTCAAAGAGATTTTCCAGGGGCACTTGGCTGGCTCAGTTGGTGGAGCGTGCAACTCTTGATCTTGGGGTTGTGAGTTCAAGGCCCACATTGCATGTGGAGATTATTTAAAAATAAAATCTTAGGGGCACCTGAGTGGCTCAGTCAGTTAAGTGTCTGCCTTTGGCTCAGGTCATGCTCCTGGGATCCTGGGATTGAGCCGGGCATCTGGCTCCCTGCTCAGCGGGGATCCTGCTTCTCCCTCTTACAACAGCCCCCTCTGCTCGTCCTCTCTCTAGCTGTCTCTCAAATAAATAAATAAAATCTTAAAAAAAATAAAATCTTTTTTAAATATTTTATTTATTTGAGAACGCACGAGCGGGGTGAGGGGCAGAGGGAGAAGCAGACTCCCTTCTGAACTGAGCCACCCAGGCTCCCTAGAAGAGATTTTCTTAAATACCTATAAGCAAAAAATAACTCTCCCGGTTTTTGCCCCTGGGCTCTTGTTTATATTGAGGCATACCTTCAAAATTCAGGCAGTTTACAAGTCTTCCTTAGCCCTCACTATGTGTGCATAGCCTGAAGTGAAAAGTGTAGGGCATTCTCAGCTCTTTTCTGAGCATGCTCCCAGCACTGAACCTGCCCATGGCCTTCTAGATTCCCTAGAATATACAGGAGCTTTTCAAAGTCCTTATTCCCAAAGGATTTCCTTCACCAGTCCTTGCTCCCAGCCTTTTTGCTTTGTCTTTTGTTTGCCACAACTGTTCTTCCTTGCCCTAGGTGGCTTTGGCTATTTCATTTGCCTTTAACTGTTTTTAACAGATGCCAGTCCAGCACTTTAAAATCATAAATTTTATGGTATTTGAACTATATACCCAATTTTTTTTTTTAAATAAGCGTTACACCCCGCATGGGGTTTGAACTCACAACCCTGAGATTAAGAGTCACATGCTTGGGGTGCCTGGATGGTGCGGTTGGTTAAATGTCCGACTCTTGATTTTGGCTCAGGTTGTGATCTTGGGGTTGTGGGATTGAGCCCCATGTCGGACTTAGCAGGGAATTTGAGATACTCTCCTTCTCCCTCTGCCCCTCCCCACTGCACGTGTGCTGTCTTGCCCACACACGCTCTTTCTTTCTCTCAAATAAATCTTAAAAAAAAAAAAGGTCACATGCTCCACGGACTGAGCCAACTAGGTGACCCTATACCCAATTTTTTTTTTTAATTTTATTTATTTGACAGAGAGCGAGAGAGGGAACACAAGCAGGGGGAGTGGGAGAGGGAGAAGCAGGCTTCCCGCTGAGCAGGGAGCCCAGTGCGGGGCCTAGATCCCAGGACCCCGGGATCATGACCTGAGCCGAAGGCAGACGCTTAACGACTGAGCCACCCAGGGCCCCCCCCCATGCCCAATTTTTAAAAACAGCAGAACGAACAGAGGATGAAGTATAAAGAGTGTGGTTCAAGAAGGTCAAGAACAAGTCGTAGAAGAAAATTTGAAATTTGATACATTGCCTTACATTAGGACACCTTGTGTTCAATAATTGTAGGTCCATCGAAGTTCTGAAAATAAATGATCCTTGCCCCCCTCTGGCTTTCACTTGGCTGGCTGTAGCCGGAAATGTGGTCTGGTCAGCAGTTGTTCCTTCCCTCGGTTGTCTGAGGTATAAGATCTGTGTCCAAGTTTCAGTTCGTTCTTCTTGGTTTCAATCGTGATTTGTTTCCCAAATATTGCTTGATAAAGTAACCTTATGTACAGTCCTTTATGGACTTTTTCACTAGGATCTATACCAAAGCCAGAGCTTGTTTGATGAGGTGATAGTGAGCAAAAAGCTGACCCTAGGGCCTTGTCAAACACGGGGATTGGGCCCTTTTTTGCTAAACTCTGTTTAAATTTTATTTATTACTGGTTGGCATCAAACAAAGAGGAAGGGGTGTCCCCCGGGATTCTCAAACTATAGAATTTGCTGAGGCAGATTTTTCATTGTTTACAGAAGCTTGTGCTTATATAGTGTATGGAAATTTTTTTTTCTTTAAGAAAAACCAGATTGCATTTACATGTAGATGTACTTTCAGTTACTGAGGCTTATTTAAAAACAAGTTAGAAGTATTTCTAGATGGACATGTCGCACACATATGATTGCTACTTAACTACTCAATTCCATTTAAATATTGAATGTCTCATTGTCTGTGCTAAACTTTTTTTTTAACTGAAGCTGTAAGTCACTTGTTAATATTGTGGTCTTCTGAAAGGGAGGATTTAATGGGTATAAGTTGGGATAGGATACATGTTGGGAAAATAACAAAAGCTGTTATAAATTGCAGTGTCTTTGAACATAATGATCAGCTCATATGCAGAGTAAACAAAGTTACATCCAGTTGCAAAACAGGATTGACCACTGCTTTTCATAATACTTGAGTTTGATCTAAAATGTAATGCCTGACATATGAGAATGAGTAATTTTCTTCAGAGGAACTGATTGGTCTTTAGTCAGAAATTGTTATCCAAAAAAAAGGGGTTTTTTTTTTTCACCCAAGATTAATAATAAATAAAAAATATCAAAGATATCCATCGTCTGTTTTTTGTACTGTCTGCTTTTATAGTGCCTCTTTTTCCTAACCCAAATCATGTTTGGGTTACACACTCTAGCACATAAATCTCAGTCTGTCTCTGCCTCTTTCCTATGCATACAATAATAATATGCAGAAGTTCTTAGTAATTTTTAGTTTAGGACCTCTTAACTAAAAATGTCACTACCATGATGGTATTGTAAGTAGTATTCAGTATTTCAGAATATACATATGTGTGTCAGGCTAGAAACCCCCCCACTCCCAGCTTAAGAGACTAAATTCACATTATATGAACAGTATGAGTTTTTATTATACTTACATACTCTTGAGGATAAGTCCATAAAATGAATCTAAAGGAGGGGGACCTGGCTGACACAGTAGAGTATGAGACCCTTGATCTCAGGATCTCGGGGTTGTGAGTTCAAACCCCACATTGAGCATGGAGCCTACTTTAAAAAAAAAAAAGAATCTAAAGGGCCAGCAGTACACATAGAGCCAGTGCTCCCTGACTCTTAAACCCAAGGAGAAAACTATTTGTAGTAGGAGGTTTTAGTTTTAGTGTTTTATTTGATTAAGATAACCTTGGAGTAAGAAGACCTGAAGTTTGTTTTGTTGTTATTTATTTTTGCTTTTGTTTTAGAGAGAGAGGGTGAGGGTGGAGGTGAGGGTGAGCAGAAGTGGGGAGGGGAGAACCTTAAGCAGACTCCACGCCCAGCTCAGAGACTGACATGGGGCTTGGTATTATGACCCTGAGATCATTCCCTGAGCCAAAATCAAGAGTCAAATGCTTAACTGACTGAGCCACACAGGTGCCCCAAGCCTTAAGATTTTAAAACTCTATCCTCATATTAGGGATGCTGATTCCTCCCTTTGGCGCAAGTCACACTGCTGTTTGATTTTATGTGCAAGTGACTCTTGTTATATGTAAGCCCAACTTTAGCAATTTCATACTTAGTGAATTAGAATATTGTAGAATCTGAACCTTATGCTTCAAACTTTTAGCCAGCAGTATATCCGCTGGGTTAGGTCATGTTCTTGCCTGTTGAGCAATGTATAAGAAACCAGACCTACTGTATCCGATACTGCTCTGCTTTTACTCACATAAAAAGAGATTAGGTGCTTGAGCTAGTTAGAGTCTGGTAGTCTTGTGGCTGGGGGGGGGGGGGGGGGGGGGGGGGCTTGAAGACTGGTGAGCCTGTAGCCCAGGGTCGCAGAAGCTGACCCTGATCTGTAGCAGGTTGTTAGGTCTATTTGTGCAACAGATTTCAAGGCTGAGAGAGGAAGACTGCTTCTGATCCCTGGAGGAAGAAGAAGCAGGAAAAAAAATCTCAACATGGAAGGTGTCCCCCAGCAAAGTAGAAGAGCACGCTCCAGAGTGGAATGAAGAAGCAGCCCACCCTTTGGGAGGTGGTGAAGGCTGGAAGCCTGAAGGAAATATTAGAGTGGGTTGGGTCCCACCTGTCCATGATATTAGAGAGGAAATGTCCAATAGGCTTATCAGTAACCTTGACATGATAGATGGAGATGCCGATGATATGGAATGGTTTGTGGAGGAGATGAGAGAGAGCTAAGGAGGAAGATCAGGGAGCTTCATTTGAGGTTTAGTTTTCACATTGTTAGAGGAGAATGCCCCTCACCATGACCATCAAAATGAGTTTTGTCTTACGCCTTGAATGCTGAGGTTAATAACGATAAACTGCTTTCCAAAGTTGCATTTTTTTTGATGTACCCTTCACTATGAACCTGTGATGTTCAGTCATTTTTCTTATTGGAAAATTCATTTTGACTTAGTCCGGAAGTTTTTCTGTCAGCAGGGGAGTTTCATCAACTTTCATGGAAAGATGTTTATTACGTACTATGAAGGTAATAAAACAGTTTAAAAAGTAGTCTGTGGGGAGCACCTGGATGGCTCAGTTAAGCGTCTGCCTTTGGTACAGGTCATGATCACAGGGTCCTGAGATCGTGTCCTGCATCGGCTGCCTGCTCAGTGGGAACTCTGCTTTTCCCTCTACCCCTCCCCCCTGCTCAAGATCTCTCTCTCTCACACACACTCTCTCACTCAAATAAATAAAATCTTTTTTTAAAAAAAAGCAGTCTGTAGATACTATCTCACTTAAAAGCATCCGTATTACATAGATTAGATGCTTGACACTCATTGTACAGTGGGTAAATCCAGACATGGAGGAACTCAACATGGACCCAAAGATAAAGCAAATAGAAGTATGCTATGAAGTCAGAAGATCCAGGATAATAAAAGGGTGGCTGAATTGGTTAAGCCTCCGACTCTTGGTTTCAGCTCAGGTCATGATCTCAGGGTTATGAGATCAACCCTGCATCGGGTTCCACACTCAGCACAGATTCTGCTTGAGATTCATTCTCTCCCTCTGCCCCTCCCCTCACCTCTCTCTCTCTCCCTCTCTCTCTCTCTGCCTCCCTCCAATAAATAAATCTTTAAAAAAATTAAAAATAAAAGGTCCAAGGGGCGCCTGGGTGGCACAGCTGTTAAGCGTCTGCCTTCGGCTCAGGGCGTGATCCTGGCGTTATGGGATCGAGCCCCACATCAGGCTCCTCTGCTATGAGCCTGCTTCTTCCTCTCCCACTCCCCCTGCTTGTGTTCCCTCTCTCGCTGGCTGTCTCTATCTCTGTCGAATAAATAAATAAAATCTTTAAAAAAAAAAAAAAAAAAGATCCAGAGCACTCTGTATCTTGGAACTGAGGAACTAAGAGGTTATTAAAAGTCTGTTTCCATTTGCTGTCTCTGGGCTTTTTAATACCAGTTTTTAAGAGTAGAATTTGCTTTTCATAAAGTCACTTGATGACTAAGTCTTCCACACCATGCTTGTTTTATAAAGCAAGAGATAGCCAGTATTTCAAAAATCAGATGATTTGGGAGTTACATTCAAGCAGTTGATTACCATCATTGACTGTTACCAGAAAATACTAGATGAATCTAGGCTGTTCTCAGCTATGTCTTAAACATTAACATCATTTGTAAAAAAAGGTGAAACTTCCCAATTGCTTGATTTATCATGTGCATTAATATGTCATGTGCATCTGGTACCTAACCATTGATGCCTCGTGGTAGTAGATGCTCATTAAGAACTGAAAGAATGACAAAATTAACTACTGTTCTTCTCTGAAGGTTAGAAACGACAACTAACGCCAACCATGAAAGATCCAAGTCGCAGCAGTACTAGCCCAAGCATCATCAATGAAGATGTGATTATTAATGGTCATTCTCATGAAGATGACAATCCATTTGCAGAGTACATGTGGATGGAAAATGAAGAGGAATTCAACAGACAAGTTAGTTTTTTGTACAAACATGATCTTTCTCATAGCCCATGATAGCCCTCAGTATAATTTGTACTTGTCCCGGTAATGTGTTTTTTATCTGGTCCCTTATATGTGAAATATATGGGTGTATATGCCACCACTCCTATTTTATTTGGATGCTGATTACTACGAGGTTTATCTGCTCGTTGAAATAACTTTGGGAGCTTTTTGCAGGGTCCCACCCCAGATATTCTCATTCAGCAGGACTAGGGTGGAGCCTGGAAAATTTGTATTTTAGAAGCTCCCAGATTGCTGGCACCTGCCTGATTCAGTTGTATGCGACTCTTGATCTCAGGTTTGTTGAGTTCAAGTCCCATGTTGGGTGTAGAGATTAATTAAAAATAAAACCATAAAAAAAAAATCTCCCAGATGGTTCCATGTGCAGTTAGGTTTGGGAACTATTGCTTGCACCAATCAGATTGCTCTTAAGAGAATATAAATCAGGGGCGCCTGGGTGGCACAGCGGTTAAGCGTCTGCGTTCGGCTCAGGGCGTGATCCCGGCGTTATGGGATCGAGCCCCAGATCAGGCTCCTCCGCTATGAGCCTGCTTCTTCCTCTCCCACTCCCCCTGCTTGTGTTCCCTCTCTCACTGCCTGTCTCTCTCTCTGTCAAATAAATAAAAATAAAATCTTTAAAAAAAAAAAAAAGAAATAAATCAGGAGCAGACAGGCATAGGTACTAGGGTACAGAATTGTGCTGTTTTTTCACCTGAGGTTCTTAATTTGCTAAGCCTGAAAACCTGACACCACTGTTACCCTTAGAGAATGCTCATACATTGATGAATGTTGTCTTTTATTCCCACATTTCTGGCATCTGTTTCCATCTTTCGTCTAGTTCCTCCCTGATCATGGCTTTGGTAATCAGCAGCCAGCTTGATCTCACCATATCCAGTGATGGCTATTCAAGAGTAAAACAGTGTAGTCTTAGTTCAGTGAAAATTATTTGGGCTGTTTTTGATTTGTTTTTAATTACCCATGCCCCAACCCTACGCTCTACACAATTTTAGTCATTTTGGGGTGGGTTTAGGGTTTGTGTAGTTTTAAAGTATCACAGGTAATTCTGACCAATTCCTCAGTGAAAACACTCCTTTATTTATTACTTCCCCACTACCCTCAGTGGGAAAAAGAATATTCTGCTAAGACAAATAAAGACAGCAAAACCCGAAACAGATCTTCCCTAGTCTGTTTCTTTTTCTTGGCACAGGATCAGAGGAGAAGATTACAATATTGTGGTTTTAAGTGCTTTAATTCAAGATATTTTAAGCCGTTCCTAGTGATGTCTTAACCAAATGTGCTATAAATTATCCTTAATATATTATAAATCCAGATAGAAGAGGAGTTATGGGAAGAAGAATTTATTGAACGCTGCTTCCAAGAAATGCTGGAGGAAGAAGAAGAACATGAGTGGTTTATTCCAGCTCGAGATCTCCCACAAACTATGGACCAAATCCAAGACCAATTTAATGACCTTGTTATCAGTGATGGCTCTTCTCTGGAAGATCTTGTGGTAAAGTTATTTTTCATCTTTTTAAAAAGTAGCTCATCTTTCCCGTAAGTGGAAAAGGCAGCAGTCATCTGTTTAAGAAGGGTTCTACATTACTTCCCTTTCGGAAATTGTACTACTTCTTACTGTGGAAGCAGGGGCCTCCTGGTCTCCTCATTTATGACATGGAGTGACTTCTGGCAATACTCCGGGGCTAGTCTCAGACTACTAGCAGACTTCTTGCCACTGCTTTTCGTTTTAATAACTGTGTTGCCCTAGGATATGTAAATGTCTTAAAGCATTAATCGAGAAGAATATACAGTCTGTCCATGTGACTTGCCTATACAAAAGTAGCTTGATGAAGAGGTTTTGCTCTTTAATTTTGCCTTAAACATTTGGCGAAATTTGCAAAATTTTATCTGAGAGGTGAAAATTTGGGTTTTTTTTCCTCTGACCCAAGATTTTCATTGAGTTACCCTAACTCCCGTTTGGAACTGAGATTTAATAGGAACTTTTACAAGCTCTTGGCAGAAAAGGAACACAAACCTATTTGCATTTTTAGCTATTCTCCATGTCTCCTTGCTGGGGATGGTATATTTGCAGTAAAAGGTTTTTTAGGAATTATGATAAATGAGCATTAGTACTAGGGTAGAACCTGATGAGTTGTTTGCTAAAATTACAATATAATGATTTGAAGTCCTAATGTTGACCTTTCTGACCATATTGACAATCTCTAATTGCTTTTACAAGACAGTTCTCTGGAATTTACTCCTAGACTCTGAAGTAATTTTTGCAGTTGTCTTCTTCTCACTGTGCAGTGATTTCCTACCCTGGCAATACATCATAATTACCTGTGAAGCATTAAAAACAAAAATAAGTCCCTCAGCTGCATCCCAGACTTGCAGAATCGGTTGTCTAGGCATGTTAATTTTTAAAAAGCACTGCTAAGGCATACTGCCAGCTTGCCCCATCAGGTATTTGGGAACCATTCTTCTAAAGGGCTGTATGGAGAACATAGAAATTTACATTGTAGTCTAGACTTGTTGCAGTAAATGACAGTAACCCAATTGAGATGTGTGATATGAATAGTCTGTTGAGATATGCTTGCTTATGGCTACATTAGTCATTCCACAAATAATCCTGGTTGCTCTGATGAGTAAAGTCCTTTACTAGTCATAATGTATAGCTTTAATATGGACCCGGTATAATTGCCTAGAAACTGGTTTGTTTAACTCAACTTAGTCTATTTGAGATTATTGTTAATTCCCTCTCATTCTTTTGTAGCTGCCAAAAGATTACATTCAAGAACACTGATTTTTTTATTTAAACCTCACACTTTTAAAGTTTAGATATAATTCCCTTGAGAGAAGTGAGACTATATCCTGTCCAAGGAAATGGTCATATATATAAATTATGAAACTAAAATTAAATTATTGCTCCAACATGTTATTTAATATGCTTTGGTCTTAAAAGTAAGTGATATAGGAGGTTCAGATTCTATCTAAAAGCCTCTGAGCATTCCTACATTTCAGGGCCTGGAATACATCTTGATTTCTTTTTATCTTTTGTCACCTGTGGTGAAAGCAAATGTCTAGCTATTCTCAATATGCTGACATGTCTGCCTGGGAAAATAAAGATTTAGAGGTATGGAATAGTGGCTCTTAGAGACTTTGGCCCATTCTTCCCCTAACTTAGGTGAAAAAAGAGTCCCAGAGAAAGTGACTTATCCAGGCTTTCATAGGAAGGAAGTTAGGACCAGAGCCGAAATTCCATCTTAGGTCTTCTGATTCCCCATGTAGTTTTCTTTTCATGTTACAAACCTTGCTCCCTGTGGGAATTAGAATACAGCAATTTTAGAAAGTTAACTCCATCTTTTCAGTGAGGATCATGAGCAAAATTAGGCCATAAACAATTCCCCAAACGACTATAATCATCATTTCAACACTTAATATGTTTGCATAGTATGAAGCAGTTAAATATCATAGTCAAATGAACAGGATGGCTTATTCTGTGACACCTTTTTAGTTTGTGTGAAATTAGTGGGTTTCTGGTTTTTTCACTTTAGCAAATTTAATTTCAGTTCCTACTCTCTCTTTAGAAGGTGATATGTTTTCATATAAATATGTAGTTTACATCTGGTTCCTCCTTTCCCTGCTATAGGTAGATTTTTGGGGCTAAGTTTCACCTTACAATCTGCGTTCTTTTGTTTTATGTTTTTTGGAAGATATTTTTGCATGTGGATCTGGGTTGAATGCTTCTGAGTATCTGAAGCCATCTGTTAGTGAACTTGCTTTTTTATGTACTTATTTTCCAGGTCAAGAGCAATCTGAATCCAAATGCAAAGGAGTTTGTTCCTGGGGTGAAGTACTAAAATATTTGAGTAGACGGGGCCCTCTTTTGGTGGATGTAGCACAATTTCCACACTGTGAAGGCAGTATTAGAAGACTTAATTGTAAAAGCTCTCTCTTGTCACTGTGTTACACTTATGCATTGCCAAAGTTTTGTTAGTCTTGCATGCTTAATAAAAGTGCTGAGACTGTTATTAAGTAATAAGCTGTCAAACATTTACTGAAAATAGAATTGGCCCCATGGCTTGATGTGAAGACAGCGAGGAAAGAAGCACCAGTCAAGTTGTGACAAAGCACCAAATTAAAATGACCTCTAAATCTTAGTGAATTGTCTTTTTTGAGGCTAAACTAGTCCCTTAGGGTTAGCGAATGCTTGTTAATGTCTAAACTTTTTAAAAAATGAGTACATTTAAATTAAGTTCTAGTTGTTAGGCCTATTTCTCAGTTCAGACTTAAATTTGCATTTGTAGCTATCAAAAAGGATCTCCTTTTTCTGAAGAAGGCCTTGTTAGTTAATTTGAAATAATTCTTTATAGACAAGTATGTCTTGGTTACTGAGGTTATAAGGTAGTAATCAGATGAGAACTAGTCCTGGCTTCGATGGTATTTTCTCACAGCAGAAATAGTGAATTCTTCTAATGTTACATCTGAGGAAGGATGTAATTTGAGAATTGCATCATCTTCTAAGGCGTCACTGCATCATAGCTATGCCTGTGTGAAGTGCAGCATGTGACCCACCATAATCCAACTGAACGAAGTAATGGTAACATGATTTGAGTGGTGCTTTTCCTTGCTTTGTTAACCATCACTACAATAGTCTACAGCACAACTTTTCTTTTAACAAAGCTAGAACAGTTTTGGCTTCTTAAACTTCATACTTGGGTAGGTTAAGCTGCCATACGTGTTCAGTGTGAATAGTGTTTAAGTTGAAAATATTGTAAAAAAATTATATTTTTTCAAAAATATTTAAAAAAATAAATAATAGTAGAACTGAGCTGATGGTTGTGTTTCTTGGTGCTGGAATGCACTCTCCTGTGGTGATTGATACTCACTTCAGTGTGGGCTCAGTACTTCAGGACAACCCTGCTGGCAAGATTTGCTAAGAGAGCAGGCTTTATTAGATTCCATAGTGTCAGGTATGTCATTATGCATGTATCTGTCCAAAATACAGCAGTAAAATAAACCCCGATATCCCCTTCTGTAACTCGCCTGTAGTTAGTGTCAGGGCAGTTGTGGATACCCATGTTAAGAAACTTTTTGGCTGACCAATATAAGGATAACCTTACTCTAGTATAATCGCCATTGGCCTCTGCCCTTCACAAGCCATTGCTGGTCTGATTGGACTCATTTGCTATTTTGATTCACCTGGACCATCCCTCACGAGCTTATTTATAATATGTGTGTGACTAATCTTTATTTTGGGATAGGCTGTCAACCATCTAGCAATTCTCTGGTTCTACATACAAATCTGCCTCATGGCCCTGCTCAGTTGTTGATAATGCCTCTGCGCTTTTCTTGAGTTTGTTGGGCTCAAAATTTAAAAGGCCATGTAGTCCGTTCTGCCTCACATTCTCCGGGGGGGTGGGGGGAGTGTGTCCTTTGGTGTGCCCAGGTGCCCCAGTATTTCTTAATATCTCCCTTAACGATAAACTGAACAGGTAGGTTTTCTGTTGTTGTTTTTAGTAATCTTGGGGTGCCTGGCTGGCTCAGTCACTAGAGCATGGGACTCTTGATCCCCATGGGCTCGAACTGATGACCCTGAAATCAAGAGTCACATGTTCTGACAGAGCCAGCTAGGCACCCCAAAATAGGTAGATTTTTAAGAAACTCTGAAGCAGACATAATCCTACTTGGCTCTCTTTCTTTTTGGAGCCATGATACAGCCAGTCCCCTCTGTCTTTAACAGCTAAGTACCACAAGTGGCACAGCAGGCTGCCAAATTTATGAGGCTCACATATCCTCTCTCTCTCAGCTCAGATGGGGGCAAATGAGTTCATTTCTACATACTGCCAAATTACCATAGTGCAGTGTAATTGGAGATTATAAACTTGAGTTAACTCGAGAGGCATTGTAGCCTAATGATTAAGAGCAAAGAATAGCCAGACTTCCTGGATATGAATCCAGTGATCATGGACAAGTCACTTAACCTTCATGTGCCTTAGTTTCCACCTGTTTAAAATGGTAGTATTGGGGCGCCTGGGTGGCTCAGTCGTTAAGTGTCTGCCTTCGGCTCAGGGCGTGATTCTGGAGTTCTGGGATCGAGCCCCATGTCAGGCTCTTCCGCTGAGAGCCTGCTTCTTTCTCTCCCACTCCCCTGCTTGTGCTCCCTCTCTCGCTGGCTGTCTCTCTCTTTGCCAAATAAATAAATAAAATCTTTAAAAAAATAAAATAAAATGGTAGTATTAACAGGGGCACCTGGCTGGCTCAGTCGAAGACCAGGTGACTCTTGATCCTCAGGGTTATGAGTTCGAGTCCCATGTTAGGTTTAGAGATTATTAAAAATAAATAAAGAGGCACCTGGGTGGCTCAGTTGGTTAAGCGTCTGTCTTCGGTTCAGGTCTTGATCTCGGGGTCCTGGGATTGAGCCCTGCATCAGGCTCCCTGCCCAGTGGGGAGTCTGCTTCTCCCTCTGCCCCTCCCCCTGCTTGTACTCTTTCTCTCAAATAAAATCTTAAAAAACATAAATTATTTTAAAAAATACGAAAAAAATTTTAAAATGGCATTTATAAGTGTCTGTCAGGATTGTGTGATTAATTAATACACATCAAGCCCTTAAGAGAGTCCCTGGCACATAGAAAGTTCGGTTTAAGTGATTGTTTTTACTAAAAAAAGGAGAGTTCTAGGCTTAGCTCTCATTTTGTTGGAACTTTTTTTTTCTTTTTTTTTAAAGATTTTATTTTTTATTTATTTGACAGAGAGACAGCCAGTGAGAGAGGGAACACAAGCAGGGGGAGTGGGAGAGGCAGAAGCAGGCTCCCAGCAGAGCAGGGAACCCAATGCGGGGCTCGATCCCAGGACCCTGGGATCATGACCTGAGCCAAAGGCAGACACTTAACGACTGAGCCACCCAGGCGCCGTGTTGGAACTTTTCTTGATTGTCAGGGAAACTGCACATTAAAACTGCTTAGCTGTTTAATTGGAGAGTCAGGCATTTGCATTACAGGTAGAGATGGAAAGTTTCAGAGCATCAACTATTCCATTTTGAAGCCCTTTGGACAGATCATCCCATCAGGCCAATGCAACATGGTTTTAGGGTATTTGAAGTCATCTGTTTTGATTTTAGGGATTTTTATGTTATCGCTACTGAAATAAGGCAGCATATATGAGAGGATTTTTCCTGTTCTTGTGCAGTGTATTTCTCAACCTATTTCATGTCATAAAGTGTTGTGGTTTGGGGGTGGGGAGGTTTGTTTGTTTTAGCACATTGGAGTGCAAGGATGGGGCTACCTGTGGCTAGAGTTTATGGCTCATGGGCTACAGCTGACCCATTTCCTGCCTAGATAGTGAGAAGGCTGAAGGGGTCAGTATGTCAGCATACTTGTAACCCCTTAGTGACCCACACCAGTTGGGAAGTTCTCTCATTATGAAATAGCTAAGGAATTCTGCTCAGAATCCATATACTGACTTTTTACCCAGTCTACCGTTCCCTTGAAGACCGTCAAATAGGTCACAAAAAATAGAAACTGAGTGGTTTTGTTTTTCTTCGATGAAAGTATAAGAATATTGTTATTTTTCAACCCTCCTACAAAAGACAGTCTTAACACACGTCCTACCTTTCCTAGGAGTAATTTTTCAGACTTTGGTGCATGCAGATCCAATTTGTGTATTTTCTGGAGTGTCTTCTGGAACTGGAAGCTGGGTTTTTGACCTTGGTGAAAATCCTTTGAAGACGGGGCAGATAGGAATGTATTTCAGAAAGGCAGTCCTTTTTACCATGCTCATCCCTATGGGGAAGTCATAGCTCTTGAGGTTGGTAGACATCTCACTGTTGGCATGGGCCCCAGCTTTCCACTGTATCAGACCTCGTTCCTCTGGGCTCCCTGAAATACATTACTGAGGTTAGCAGGGTCAGCAGCCCTCCATTACTTTCCCTCCATACCTCCATAACCTAGTTCTGAAACAGATTTCTGGAATCCATTGTCTTCATTCTCAAATATTTTCTGGGACTGAAAGGTTACTGAATCCATGATTTCTCAGCTCTTAACTTGGCCAGAGCTCTAGGAAACCCTAAAAGATACTGGTTATAATTAGTATCTATAGTGTGCCAGACTCTGTGCTAAGTGCCTTAATTTCATTATCTCATTTCTTCAAAACCTACCTCTGGAAGGTATATAGACACATTGTACACATTTTTATGATGAAGAAACAGGCAGAAAGGTTAAGTAATTGTCAATTTACATCTTTAATATGGGGCTAGCATGTGCTAAGCTAATGAGGACCAATAGTGCCCAGTCGGCTTTGGGGGCAGGGAGGGCTATTTAGAAACACTATAATCAGTATTGATATTCAATATTAGGATTCCATATTTGGGAAATAAACTCGTTTTTATAATACAAAACTCAGAAAGTCAAGCCAAGTAAAATCTTTGTTGGTAGTGTGTATACACAAAAGATAATTTACGTCTAGGGGAATGCTCCCTCAGGAGGTGGGGGAGGGGTGCATGAGGTCTCAGGCTTTCACAAGAAGGCTGGGGTGAAAGAAGTCTGATGGAGTGTAAATATAGCGGAAAGAGGTTTCCACTAGCCCTGCTAGCATTTGCTGAACTAATTTGCCCTTCTAAGTTTGGGGTGTAGATGGGGAAAGAGCAAATGCCAAGTGGCCGGCCCATCAGCAAAGTGCCCATCACACAGAAGAAAGTGTATGATTCCATGATTAAGGCCTGGCTTCTGATTTAGCCAGACCTGGGTGTGATCAGATTCCTCATCCAATGCACATTGAAGGACTACTGAAGATTATGTGGCATAACCTGTATAATAATCCCTGGCAGAGATGGTTGCTGATAGGCAGTTGGGATGAAGGATGGGGATGTGAGGAACTCAGGCAGTCTGAGGCTGTTCACATCTGGGTAGCTTAATCCAGCTATCCAGATCACAAGCCCCTCTGTATACAGCTGTTCACCTGATGCCTTCCATCTCCCCAGATTCCCTGGGCATTGAGGCGGCCACTTCCTTGTCTCTGGTCCGCAGCCTGGCTTCCTCTCAATGGGGAGGGGCGCCATTAGCCCATGGGGTACCTGCTACCAAGAGTTCTCACATCATCTGGTGCTAAAATCTCTAAAAGGGCCATGGCACCTAGGCCCTTCCTGCCCGTGCTCCAACCCTACAGCTGTGTTTAGGCTGGTAAGTGGTGGGGGAATGGAGGACCATCATCCTGGTACTCCCATCCCTCTTCTCCTTGGACTGATGCAGTCTTTAACCTCTGCCTCCACAGAGCTTTCTCTGATCTTCCAGGTCCCCTGAAACCCTCCAACAGAGACAGTATGGTGCAGTCAGTGGCTGGGACACAAGCCATAGACTGCATCCGATGGACTTTGTTAAAATCTCAGATTTGTGGCCTTTTAAATCTGCAAATGTTGTGAACTTTGGTGAGTCATTTAACCTCCCTGATTCTGTTTCCTTGTGAAATGGTGTTGCTAGTTTCTGCCTAACAGCATAGTTTTTGAGAATGAAGCGAGACATACAGTTTCATGCCTGACCCATAGTAAATATTTGGTAAATGTTAACTATGCTTGTTACTCGTTAGAATATGGAAAACTCGTTATTCGTTATTACAACTGGAGGCATTTAGTTTTTATATTTTATAGGGCACCTAAACATGGGCCAGGAGGGTTCTCAGGGGCCCACACCAAGTATCCTCCACAATTCTTGGAAAAAGACCCAATACCAAAGAGAACATTAGGGGCTCTCCTAGTAGTCAAGCGTGACAGGCTGCTGGCAATAATTGGAGTGGGTTTTGCCACCCAAACTGATGCTTCATTTGTATCTGCCCTAATGGAAGAAGGCAAAGGCTCCCAAAGGCACCCTTCCACCTGATGGCTATCAAGAAATGGAGAGGAAACAACTCACAGGGCCTGGGAATGGCTCCCCTAGACCTACCCTCTTCAAAACTTGTAGGGCATGTCCGTGCCTCTCTCCAGCCAGGCGTCTCTCCCTCCAGCCAGTGGGCACTCCACCAGCCCAAGTGTCCCTGCTTTTCCTTGCAGGGCCTGCATTGCATGGGTCCTGGCCACACTTCTGGTTGAGGGGCTGGCCATCTGTTGGAGTGCGGATGAGCCCAGCCTAGTCCTGTGTGTCCCTCCCAGGGCTGACCCATACCTGGCACTGTGTTGTCCAGTATGAAAGCGAGGCACCCACCCACGAACATCTCTGTGGTCAGCAGCACAGTCAGAATCTGGTCCACTTCAGGAATGCCTGTGGAATAGGCCAAGGGCCAGTGGGTATGCCGGCCTCATCTGGAGACCGAGCTTAGGGAATTCGTTCCCACTTGTGCAGCTTCTTGACTTCTTTGAGCAGGCAAGGAGATGAAACGGTACAAATACCAACTTTCACACCTATAATCCCAGTTTTGTTGTCTTGGGACAGATCATGTAACTTCTCTGCGCCTCGCTTTCCTCCTCAGTCACATGGAGAGGACAACAGTATCTGTCTCGTGGAGCTGTTGTGCATATTAAATGAGCGCGTGTAAAGCTCCATGCCTGTCCATAGACAGCGTCTTAGTAAAGAACAGCTGCTGATTGGCTTCTCAGCCTCTGCTTCACATCCAGAGTTGGGCAGGATTTGTGGCTCTGTCGTAGGGTGCCTTTGAGGGAGGGAGCTGTGCCCAGAGCCCACCACACGTCCCCCACGCCCGGACATTCTGACTAGCGTAGGTACCTGTGTTGATGGCGCCGGGGTTGGACTCCAGGTAATTGGGCAGCGTGAGCCCGAAGAACATGGAAAATCCGAGCACGAACAGGTTGCGGGAGGAGTTCATGTCCACGAACTGCAAGTTGGACAGCCCCACAGCCGTAATCATGCCTGAGGGCGCAGGATAACGGCTGGAGCTGCTGTGCGGGCAGGGTGGGCTCCACCACTCCCAGACCGCGCGGAGACCCCCGGCCCGCACGCGGCACTCACCGAAAAGGGTGCAGAACATGCCCCCCAGTATGGGGTCAGGGAGCGAAGCAAAAAGGGCGGTGAATTTGCCAATCGTGCCCAGGACTAGCATGATGCCGGCACCATACTGCACCACGCGCCGGCTGCCTACCTGCGGGGAAGCCCGGGGGCGGGGTTAGGCCCTGGGGGCAGAGCCGGGCGGGCTGAGTTCCCCGAGGGAAGGCGGGCGGGGCCGGATACGAAAGCTAGCGCAAAAGGGCCCAGGCTCATTGTGGGGTTGGACCGCTCGAAGACGGGGTGGGGCTTTGTGCGGCTCTGGCTTGTGGCACCTTGGTAATCCCTAGAACGCCGATGTTGGGGCTGGACGAGGTGGACCCGTTGCCTGTGCCCAACAGCCCTGCGATAATGCAGCAGATGCCCTCGGTGAAGATGCCCCTGTCAGGAAAGGGTGAGTTGGAGGCTTGGTCTAGCCTCTCCTTGGCTTGTGTCCACCCCATCCCCACACCCTGGGCGGGCTGCTCGCCTTCCTGGGGACTGTGCAAGCTGCAACTATCTGTCCGTAGTACTCCCTACTCCAGGCCAGAGGTAGATCTGGGAGCCAAAAGCCCACGTCCAAGCGCTAGCCCCAGTGCCCTGGAACTTACTCCCTTGGGTGACTCTGGGCTTCAATTTCCTCATCTGTAAAATGGGGGTAATAAGGGTACCTGTCTCACAGAGTTGTTAGTAGATTGCATAATAGAATGCACATGGAGGGCCAGGCACGTTGAAGATTGTCAACGACCACAGTTACCCTTAGGCTTCATTATCTCAGCTACTCCAAGCGCACTGAATGATGAGAGCATCCCCATTTCATAAGTATGGAGAACGAGGTCTGGAAAGTATTAGTACTTCACCAAGTCCACACCTTTGGGACTCAGCCCTATCCCTACATTTGCTCTCTGGGTGGCCTCTGAGAGGATTAGCTATGGGAGAGGGCAGGTGGCCATACCTGTTGATGGCATGTACTGGAGGGGGTGGGGCACCAGCCAGGCGGGCACAAGCATAGTAATCCCCGATGGACTCAATGATGCCCGCCAGTGTGGCACTGAACATTCCCAGAACAGCAGCTGCAGTCACTGTGGGCAGGCCCCACTGACCTGGATCAGGGGGAGAGAGGAGGGTGGATGCAATGCCGCTGGGTGGACCAGGGAGGGGACTCAGCAGTACGTGNGGGGGGGGGTGACAGTGGGGGTTAAGGGACCTCAAGCTCGGGTGGGAGCTACACAGTCGTGGGAGCTTATTTGGGATCACTTGGATTCCTGAAGCTGGAGTGAGGCTTTGAGGAAAACACTCTGCCTGGCACACTATAAATGTACAGTTAATGCTAATTATATCATCAGCAGGACTGGTATCATCAGGGGCCTCATGGATGGTCTCAGCTGGAGGCAGAGGGGGCCAGGTGGCATGGCTCACAGGGGTAGGGGATGCGGATCCAGGGCGCGATAGCCATGATGTCCCCTCGTGCGTCCGTCCGTGCCTGGAAGCCATAAGCTGTGGGGTCTGAGGGCAGCACATTCGTCAGGGTCAGGATATAGCAGAGCAGCCACACGGTCATGATGGCCAGCACAATCTGAAGTGGGGTGGGGTGAGGGGAGCGCTGAGGGCCCTGGAAGTCTCAGTCCAGGCTAACCAACCCTACCTCAGCGCCAGCCTCCACCACAACCCCAGCCCCAACCCCAGCCTTCACCCCTGCCTAGCTCAAGCCTGGGCCCCGATACCTGCTCTACCCTGGCTGGGACCTCATCTGTGCTCTGGCTCTAGCTCCTCTGCTGTCCCGGACCTGCCCCCCAACCTTTGCCATGGACGCAGGTCCAGCCCCTGCCCCCGTTCCAGCCCTAGCCACCGCCTGTCAGCTCCTCACTGGAAACATCTTGAAGATCTGGATGCGGAAGAGAGTCAGGCCCTTGCCCCAGCGGTAGACAGGCAGCAGGAAGGCGAGGTTACGCAGGTACTGGGAGAAGAGGACGATCAGGAGAATGGAACTGGGGGCAGAGGCACAAAGGAAAGACGGCTGGTAGGCTGGGCTAGGGAGAGGACATGAAGGGGGTGAAAGGGCTGAGGTTGGGCAAGGATCAGGCCTGGTGCCTGCTCACCAAGCTGAGATGCCCCAGTGGGAGCCAGCTCGGTCACCAGCAGCTTGGAAGACAGAGAGGCCAATGAGGGAGACAGTGGGGGTGACCGTGAGAGGTCCTATGTAGCTGAGCAGGGCCCCAGGCAGCCCCATCAGCCCGATCACCACCTCCACTGTGCTGGACACCATGATTGCACCCTGGACCTAGAAAAGCAAAGATCAGCTATAAGTCACTATACAGAGGCTATGACCTCTACATTAAAAAAAAAAAAAAAAAGCTTCTGGACCACCTCCTCGAATCCCCCAACTCAGCAGTGGCCCTCACTCCCATCTAGCCCCTCCTCAAGTCCAGGTCTTTTCTACCCCAAGTGCAAACCCACCTCTCGTATCCGTGGATGCCAGATATGAGAGGTGTTCAGGGGGAGACTCCAGTTACCATAGATCTCCTCTGGGAGCAGAAACAAGGACACACACATGGCCAGGGAACAGAGACAGAGAGGAAGAGAAGATGCTGCCATGAATGCACCCGATTGTCTGGAGTTGGGACAGTTGTCCAGACTTCCGGGCTCCTGGGCCTCCCCTCTCCAGCACAGCCCCCAGAAGTGTGCCCACCTTCTGGGGGGCATTTCCATCTCTCCAGGGCCAGGATGGCTTTGGCTGGGACCAGAAATGCAAAGGCGCTGGCCTGGAACAGAGGCAGCCTGGAAGGAGAGGCACAGAGTAACAGGGGTGGGGTCAGGGATGGGCAAGGACACAGAGACAGGAGAGATGGGGAGAGAGGAGCACCGGGAGAAGGAGACAGAATCACAGCCAGAGGCAGAGACACAGGGGGACAAGGGACAGCGCAGAGATGAGAGAAGTCACTGCGGCCCCAGCATGACTCTATTAATTTGGGGGGCCCAAGGAAGAGAACAATGGAGTCCTTGGCCCACAACGTTCCCCCTTTCCTTCTCAGCCCCAGCTCCTGCACTGTGAGGAACCACACGCAAGGAAGGAAACAGCTCAGCTCTTGCCTCCAAGCTCCACTCACAACCTTCCTCCATCCTCCCACCACACAACCGTCTTTTGGCCACCCAGGCCTTGAGCTGTGCGCTTGGGGCAGGGGCCCCCGGGAGGATGGGCGGTTGAAGAGGCCCACACAGAAGCTCAAAGCCGGGAGTGGGCGGTCCCGGTTACCCAGAGTAGGCCTTAACTCTTGCCTTCGAGGAGCCTCGGGCGCCCAAGGCAGGATCCCAGCTGCCTGGCTCTAGGGCTGGCTTGGGAAGTAGGAGTAGCAGGTGGGGGCAGATAGCAGCCCCCCGCACCCCCACCAAAAGAGCCCTCAGAGAAACCACCTGCTCCTGCTGTGTGGATCGCAGTGTATGTTGGGGGCGGGGAGGCGGGGCCAGGGCGGCTCACCGGATGCCCACCGTGGTCTGGATGAGGGTGGTGATGCCCACGCAGGTGAAGATCGTACCGATGAGCTGGCTGACCATGTGCTGGTCCCGGCCCACACACAGCGCCTCAGCCAGAAGGAAGGGCACAGCAATGGTGCCACTGAAGCATGTCAAGTAATGCTAGGGGAGGGGGGGAGAGTGCATGAGGCAGGGCGCCAGGGCTCACAGGGAAACAGGGCCACCCGAACGACCCTCATGCCTGCCTCAGGGGGTCTGAACCCATGCTGCCCCTGGCAGGGTGCTCGCCCAGGCCTGACATTCCTACAAGGGATTCCCAGAAAGCTGCCGTTCAGCTCTCTCTTTGGGGTACTAATCTGCCCCCAAGTTATTTCTGTGGCTTCTGTGGAGTGGGTCCTCTCCCCTGTGACTGACCTTCTGCCTGGCAGGAGACACATATTCCCAGGGATAATCTTCTCTCAGGCCCCATCAGAACCCCCCTTCCCCATCCCAGCTTGGTAACAGTCACTGTTGTTGACCTCAGGTTTCTCTTCCTGTTACCCAAGATAAACTCGTTGGCCAGGAAGGGTGCTGGGATCCTGGGGAGCATGCAGAGTGGGGGTGGGGAGGCCTTGCAGGGAAACCCACCTGGAAGCCCAGCAGAATACACAGGTACCAGGGTGGCACATCCTCGATCTTGTACAACATGTCAAACTTGGGCTCTGTGGGCAGGGGGACCATGGGATCCCTCGTGGAGTTCCCTGCGGAGCCCAGAGACTCATGCTAGGGCAGCAGAGAGAAGTAACTCAGGGTGGAGTGATGGGGACCAGCAAAGTCCATTCCGCCCCAGAATCAATCAGGTGGCCTGAGTGGCCTGTCAGGTCCTCAGAATGGCGTCTGAGCCCCACCCTCCCTCTCTGTTCATCCACCCAGCTGTGTCCGGCCTGGCTACCCCTGGCTCCCTCCTCACATTCCTTTGTGCAGGCATGAGTCCACTGTGCGGACTCCTGGAGGCCTTGGGACCGGGGCATTCAGGTCAAGGGGATGGGCCCCTAAGTCAGAAGGCCCCAAGGGGCAACAGGAGAGGGATCCAAGGGGGCTGAAGTCCGTGAACAGGTCCTCTTGGGCAAACTCTGGCCCCACCCTTGCCACTTGGAGGTCCTTGGGGTTGCCCTGGGGGTGGGGGTAGGTGGTCCCTGCTGGCCCTCAAGCTGGAGTCAGCCAGTCCCAAAGCTGACGACTCCTGCACCCTCCCTGCCACCCACACCCCATCCCCCATTTGTTACTTTCAGCCTGGGATAGTCACTCTCAATCAAGTTCATCAGAACTTGTGTCTCTGCCATCCCAGGGGGAAGGCATGAGCAAACCCTCTAGCTCCCACCCAACCCTGCCCTCACCCAGCTCCCACCCATTCCCCAGCACCTGTGTCCGGCCCTCCGGGTTCTCCTGGGCCCTCATCTTTGGGGCACAGTTGTGAGCGGTTCCTGAGGAAAAGAGGGGATGGCTTTACAAAGGCCAAGGAGGACTTTAGTCCACACATCAGACATTGTTCGAAGTAAATCTGTAACCAGATCTCCAGCTCTGATTGCGAAAGGCAAACCTGGGCAGAGGTAACGTATTAACTCTGGCCATAGTGGTAAAGGCCACCCAAGCCCCGGTCACATTTCCCTCCCGAGCACGCGCCCTTCCCTGCCTGCACCTGAGCCTGGGCATGGGACCTGTTCTTGTTTCTAAGAGAGGGCCAGGGTGGAGGTGAGGAGTGGACAGTTCGCCAAGCCCCGGGTGAACGGCAGTGGCCCTTAATAGGTAGCGTTCTGAATGAGACTCTTCCCCACTTATTAGTACCAAGTTAATAATGATCATCATCAGAGTCACTGTCCTTAATGAGGAACGACTGCATGTCAAGCAACTGCTATGCATTCCCGTGTTTAACCCCAGGCATTAGGTGGTGGTAACCTCTTTTACTGCTGAGGAAACAGATCTAGGAGATGTGATCTGACTGAGGCCACACAGGTAACAAGATTTTAGAACATGATTCTATAAACTCAGGTGAACCTGAACTCCTGAGTTCATGCTATAAATCAGCCATTAAATTCAATAAAGGGCCGCCTTTCCCACATGGCCACATACCCCTCAGCGCCACAGAGGCACAAAACAGATGGGCCACTGGAGGACAAGCTGCCCAGGCTGGCCCAGCCTTGCCTGTTCCCTGTGTCAGGACAATGATTCCCTTCCCCTCCCAGTCAGGACTGGCTGCAGAATCTGCAAAATGAAAAGTGTGGGAACCCCTTCCTAAAGTACTATTAATTTTTTTTTTAGTATTATGAATTTTGATACAGCAACAGCAGAGTATTAAACCAGATTAAACCGTACTTTCTAAGCACTGGGCCCTGCGTGAGTACATGTCACACAGCCGCTGAAGCCTGCCCTGGACTCAGCCTGTCTTCTCCTCCCGGCAGGCCCACCGGCCTGGCCATGCGGGTCAGAGTTGGCTGAAGGGGCCTGGGGAGGCTCCGAGGAACTGGGGCTCCTCAGCCGGTGAGGATCGGGCCTAAGGTTCCTGGTTCTGCTCCCCTCTGTGCTGCCCCAGCCCAGCCCCCCAGGGCCCACCTACTTCTGGGTTGTTGGGCCCACGGCCAGGCCCCGCTCCAAGGGCCCGCAGGCAGCCGGGCTCTCCAGCTGGACAGCAGCTTCATGCTACGGCCGCAAATCCGTCCGCCTGTCCGGCCTCCAGCTGTCCCCCTGTCTGCCAATCTCCTGCTCTGCTTCCTTGGCTCCTGCTCCCAGGTGTCCCAAAGTTGTCTGACCAGTTCGAAGCTTCGAAACTGCTCCTTAGCACTTTCCTCCCCGCCTCTCTCCACCCCAGTACTCCCCAGGGGGCTATGGAGGCAGAGCCCCACCCCTCACACTTATTGCACAGTCCCAGGGACGTTCAACTCAACCCCAACCACATGCCATCCACATAGAGACAAGGCAGCTAAGTCGCACATGGTTTCAGATACACAAACAGATGGACCCACAACACCCAGACCATGCTGCAGAGTGTGTCTAAATCATGCCATACAAACGCAGAGCCACACAGGTCCACGTCACAGGCTCCCATCTCCACACCCACTACTACTGACAGCTCAACTGGTTCCTTGGGCCCTGGCTGTCTTGCTGATGACCAGGGGTTCTCTCCTGGGCTGAAGGCCAGGGAGGAAGGGCCTCGGGCAGATAGGGAGCAGGTAATGGAATCTAAGGGACCAGGCTGCAGTACAGCTCATGGGAGTTGAAGGGGTCAGGGCCTGCCTGGAGCACCCCTACTTCTCTAGCAACGACCTGCCCCCACCCCCAGAATCTGAATCCCCTCCTGGCCCCTCCACTACTCAGCCGGAGACTTGGCCTGAGCGCACCTCTTTTCTTTTTCTTTTTCTTTCTTTCTTCTTTCTTTCTTTCTTTCTTTCTTTCTTTCTTTCTTTCTTTCTTTCTTTCTTCTCTTTCTTTCTTCTCTTTCTTTCTTTTTGGGAGAGAGAGAGCACACACACTCACAAATGGGGGGGGGAGGCGCGAGGGAGAGGGAGAGAATTTTAAGCAGATTCCGCCCTCAGCGTGGAGTCTGTGTTGGGGCTCGATCTCACAACCCTGAGGTCATGACCTGAACCGAGATCAAGAGTCAGATGCTTAACTGTCTAAGCCACCCAGGCGCCCCCTCTTTTATTTTCTAAGCCTCGATTTCAGTGTCTGTCATCCGGGGATTAGAGCGTCTCTTCTGTCCAGTGCCATGGTTTCAGCATCTCAGGGAGACACCCACGAAGGAAACGACCAGTTACAGAGAGGCCTGCCCACAGGTTCCCAGTCTCAGGTGGGGCCCAGGTGGGGCCCAGGTGGGGTGCTTTCCTCTGTTGCTAAGGGAGGGTCCCAGGTCAAGAGAATTTCTGGGGAGAGCAGGGCTGGGAGCCAAGATACTGAATCCAGCTCGTTCCAGGAACCCTGCCCTGCCCAGTCCCAGACAGACACCTAGGGCCCAACCCTGTCAGCTGGGGTCAGAGGTAGAGTCCAGAAATTGAGCGGCTGCTGGGAATAGACCCAGTTAGACTAGTGTTCAGGGAGGGGCCCAGATAGCACGCAGTGGCTGAGTCGGCGTGTCTACAAGGTAGCCTGGTCATGGAGTTTCCTTTGGTTCTTCTTTTCTCTCTTGATGGATTTGGAGTTTCACTATTCATGTAACTAGTCCCATATGCCTTTGACAGCTCGCTCACATGTCCAGCCATGACACATCTCGCCTACCTCTGGGAGACTGTGGGAAGCAACTGTGTTTGGCCCTCTCTTGGTATAATATCAGCAGAAATGCCAGTGTCTGTCCTCCCAGCCCCACAAGCACCTTTTGCAGAGAGAAGGAATCAAAGAAAATCGAGGTCACTGGGTTTTATTTGAGTCCAGAGGGAAGGCCTTCCCCCACCCCACCCCCCACACATGTGGCCCCAGTGTCCTGAAGCTGGAGGAGGGAGGGGGCGTGGCAGCACACAAAAGCATGGCCTTCCTGCCCTCCAGACAGCCTGCAGAAAGGAGTGGGGCAGATCCAGAGGACACCCCAGCTCTCTTCAGGGGCTGACCAGGAAGGGGAAGGAGCCAGACTAGAGCTCTGTCCTTGTGACGGTCCCCTCTTCCGAGCAGGCCCCTTGGGGTCCTCCACACAGCAATGTCTCCAGAGCCCCTCGGCCTTGTTGGTGGGCTTCGTAGATCTGGTCTTCTCCAAACTCCCCCAGGTAGTGCAAACATGTCCTGGAGAGCCTACGGGAGCCCAACAGGAGCCTCAGACCCTGCCTGTCCCTCAGGGGGCTGATCAAGGCTCCAAGGTCTCCATCCCAGCCCCATACTCCTTTCATCACCTGGTGGGCCAGGGGCCCCCTGTGATCATCACGCTGATGCTTGGCTCTGGCCCCTTGCTGAGCCCTGGGCCTGTGAGACGTTTCACCTGGTTCACTTCTCGGACCCCATAGCTGGAAGCAGCAGGAAGGAGATGGATATAGCATTAGTGGGAGGCCTGCCAGCGAGGGATACATCCCCACTGGGCATGCTGGGCATCTGCTGAATTCAGAGCCCAGATTCTGATCCTCCCTGACGGAAAACTGAGAACCAGAGAGGGAAAGCCCCTGGCCCAAGGTCACACAGCAACCTTGTCCCCTGGCCACGTAGCATTCTACTTGCCCCCAGCTCCGACTTCATCCCAGCCAGACCCCTACCTTAGACCGAAGCCCTAGTGGATTGTGTGTCTGGTGTGAGTGGGAAAGCAGGAACCTCCACCCATCAGCCCTACCCCTAGAGGAGGGTGGTAGGGGCCAGATTCTTGACTCACCCCTGCCAGGTCTGGGTGCAGCTCTGGTCCAGGATGTCTGTATACACCGACTCGCTCAGCTCCCGCCGCCGCCCCCCTGAGTCTGGGGTGTGAAGCTTGGCCTCTGCCTTTGCCAAATGTTGCCACATCTAGAACAAGGAGGGGCTGAGAGCCAGGGCTTCCGGACTGCTCAGTGGTGGGGGAGGGTCAGACAGGAGCCTGGGTCTCTGGAGAGAGCGAGGTGGTGAGGGAGACTTTGGGGCAGGAAGCTCCTGTTCGGTAGCTTCATGGCCCTCCCCCAGGTTCTGAAAGTGGCACTGGGTCTGCTGAGGTGGGATGCACCTCCCTGGGCTGGGGTGGGTGGGTAGGAACCGCTGAGGTGGGAAGTTAGGCCTGAGCACTGGGGCTTCCTCCCCAGGGCACACCTGCCCATCAGCCATGCTATTTTAAACCGTAAGAACAAGGAAAGGAAAAAACAAAAGATGAAAAAACAAAAACAGCCCAGTCTTCAAAGACACGTGTACTCATAGGCTTCCCTTCCCCCCCAGAGGTGCTCAGGCACGCTTGGCAGGTTTCTGTGTGAACTCAAGACACGCTCATACTCCTATGTTCGTGCACTCAAGCCATGTGCACACATGCACATATACACCAGTGCTCCCCAGCCAGGGAAGGAGTCCAGACCTGAGGATAAGCCTGGAAAGGGAGGAGTCAGAGAGGACAAGCGGGTGACTCCCGGGGCTCTCAAGATACTATGGGGTGTCCCAGATTATTTGCTCTCCGTTGGGCTGAGAGATGGGTAAACTGAGGCATGAAGGTTTGGGTGAGACCATGGAAAGCTGAGTCTAACTCAGGGCCCAGGGGTGCGAGTTTGGAAATTCAAGGCCAGTGGTAGAATCCGAGGTGGATGGAGGGGACTGGCTTCAGGAGGGACCTGGACAGGGGCAGGGGAACGCAGGGGGGAGGTACTCACCTGGTAGACCACTGCCCTGCAGGCATCACAGCGCAGGTGAGCAGGCATATGAGCTGAGTACTTCTCCTCATCGTCCAACTGTGGGGCTGTGGCTGTGAGTGGGGCCCTGTCCCCGAAGCCCCCTGGGATGGCCCAGGCTCCCAGCAGCAGCAGTATCAGTGGCAGGGACAGCCTCATGGTCAGTGGAGCTGGCTCAGTGAGCATGGGCTGTGGTTGGGGTGCAGGTGTGCGTGTTCATGTGTGCAGTGGGGGCCACCCCGGAAGGCCTGACCCAGACCAATGGGGAACCAACACCTCACCCCTCCCACTCTCTTCCTTCCCCCAGGGCCCTAGAGATGCCACGTGGGCATCTCCTCTATTGGGCTCCCTGCTGCAGCCAACTCAGCTCCATTTCACAGATAGGGAACGATGACGTAAGGAGGGGGGCTGGGCCTGCACAAGGACACATGGGGCTGACCCTCCTACGTCCTGGAATCTGGCCACTTAGTGGGTGCTGTACTGAGTACCTTGGGGGAAGAGGTGGTTAGTGAGTGTCATTTTTGTGAGCACATGAAGGCTCAGAGAGAAGTGATGAATCCAAGACCATACAGCTAGAAGGGCCATACTGAAGTTAGAACCCAAGCCTGACTGACGCCAAAGCCCAGTGACCACCCAGCCACCAGGGAGAATGAGGCCACAGGCGTGGTTGCCAGCCTAGGGCTCCCTCCCTGGGAGGCAAGTTTGCGGAGGCAAGGATGCCACCGCGCATGAAAGACACACATGGGCTCCTTCCCTGGAGCCCTCTCCGCCCAGGCCATACGCAGGCATGGAAGAGCATTGTAGGGGTGTCAGAGGTCGCAGCAGGAAACCAGAAATCAGAAAACTTGCACCAACTGTTCCAAGCATCGTGGCTCATTGGGTCAGTGATTTATTGCACACCAGGATGAGGTGAGGGAACCAGGAGGGGCCCCAGACCCTTCATGTGACCAGAACCAGCCCCTCTGGCTATGAGAAGTTGTTCAGTTTCTTCTGACTCACAGTTCTCCCAGTCAGCTTCCAGCCTAAGGCAGGGAGGCAGGGACTTCAAGGGACTGGAACTTAAGTAAGACGTCAATCTCCATCACTAACGACCGCTTCTAACGGGAACTGTTCCTCCCCAAACTCATCACACAACAGTTAACAAGGCCCCGCCACTTCAAGGTCAGAACTACACACAGAACGCCCCCCGGAAGAGCACCTCCTACCCCATGCATCTCTCCCGGCCCTCCTCAGAGGCTCCGGCAATCTCAAGGCAATTAGAACACAGGCTCTGGGTCCTGTTCCTTCCTTGCCTGACTAGCCTGCTGAGCCAGGCCCTCTCTGGGCATGGTTGCCACATCAGTTACTGAGGGAGTGGAACCAGCTGAGGGCTCCGAGTCTCCCTCCCCTGCCCCCCACCCCCATGGCATCCCTTCTACTGCCAGCCCTAACCCAGCCTCTACTACACCCGGAGGGGTCACGAGGCTTAACCACCCTCCCTGCTTGTAAGACCTTCCTGATGATTCACTTCATCTGTCCCGCACCCCAGGTGGGAATGCCTTAAACCTCCACTCCTGGCCCCAGGAGGAGCCCGCTCAGCTCTGAGGGCTTTGAGAGGCCCAGTCAGATGCTGAGGTTGAGGGGAAGATGAGAAGTGGGGCTCCCGGCTGGAGACTACAGCTGCCTCCCCGCCCAACCCCCGTTCCCAGGCTGACCCTCCATAGCCCCTTCCATATTACGTCCCTGCTCCCTCTCCACCTGCCGGCCCCGCAGCTCCCTTTCTCAGATCCAGCCTGGCCTAGGGGCTGCACTGGCCACTTTTCCACACAGCCTCCCCGGCCGCTGCTCAGATCCTTTTCCAAACAATAACAGAGTTGCTAGTCAGAGTCCTCCCTCCATCCACCAATGCTCCCTAGCCTGCTCCCCCTCAGCTGGGTCCACCTTCCGGGCGGGGTGGGGGGGTGACAGCTCACTGCCTCTGGGGGCAGCCCTGTCCTCTGCTGATTTCTTTCTTATTGCCCCTAGTGGACTCCCAACATGCCCTCAAGTCAGCTCCTAGGAACAACTCCTGAGATGCCTCACTTTCACACACACACAAACACACCACACTCCGGGAACGCCTGGGAAAGGAGTATACACTTTTGTTGGGGGAGAAGTAGGCAGCCACTCTCTGAGTCCCAGCTCCATCAGTCCCAAGGTCTGATACATTCTCTGAAGGTAACTTCCAGTGTGAAGACTGGACGGGATGGGTAAAAGAAGGGGTGATAGAAGGAAAGGAGGGCAGGGGACTGGATGCCAGAACCTCCAAGGCTACCAAACAGGTCCGAACACCGTGGGGATCAGGCCCTGGGGCCTCACACTGGGAACAAGGACCCCTTGCCGGGCTGGGCTGGACCTGAACTGTTGGGGGGAGCACAGAGGAGCAGAGGAGGTGCGGGGCTGGGGGTTCCACTCACTGGCAGGTAGTACATCCCATCCAGGGGCCCCGCCTCGGAGGCCCAGGGTACGTGGGGGCCGCTGAAGGCCGGTGGGCCCGAGGACGGCTGCATCGAGAGGCCCGGGATAGGCCCATAGGCGGGCGGGTAGAGGCCAGAGCCCAGGGCCAGCGGGGTGTAGACGCGGCGGGGTGGCCCCGGGGGCGAAGGCGGCAGCAGCACCTCTACGTATTGCCCACTTTCGGGGTCGAAGAGCAGCCGTAGCCGAGGCTGCCGCGGCGCCTCCACAAAGTAGTAGCGGCCGCTCTCGGGGTCCACCAGGACCTTCCCCGCGTACGCGGTCCCGGGTGGCCTGCGCGCCCCCTGGAAGGGGCCTTCCGGGGACCGGTCCATCGGAGGCGCCGACGCAGCACGGGCCTGGGGCGGGGCGGGTTTGCCAGTCGACGCCTGGGGCTCCCGCGGGAGAGAAGACTGGACCGCAGTCGCGGGCTCGGGGGCTGCAGGGGGCGTCTCCAATTTGGTTGCTATCCCAGGGCTCGAACTAGGGTGCGGCTGAGGGGAGATCGGGCAGGGTGGTCGCGGTGGTTGGGGCCCGGCTGGCCCTATGGGCGACTGCTGGGGTGAGGTGCGAGCGCCGCCCAGAGGGCTGGTGCGCCCCTCCCCGTCTGGGACCAGGCGCTGGGCCTCAGCATCCCGGTTCTCCCTGCTCGCCCCTCGCACCGGAACTCCCCCGGTTCCCTCCGGCCGGCGGCCCAAGACCAGTGCGCCAGGCAGGCGGATCTCAGTGCGCGCGAAGGGTTTTGCCGTGCTGTTCTCGGCTCTGCGCCGCAGGACGCCGTTGGGCTGCGAAGCGTCCCGGGGCGCTGTGTCAGGAGACGGCTCTGGGGGCTCGTAGGGATGCGTCACGACCGGAAGAAAGTCCTTGAGATAAACAGAAGTGTAGTGAGCTGGGGCTGGGGACTCCAGCGCCTTGAACTCTTGTGTCTTGGATGTGCCGCCCTCTTCCCCGCGGGGTTCCGCAGGAGGTGCAGGCAGCCCCAAAGCTGGGGTTCCCGCAGGAAAGCTTGGTGCGTACGTGGTCTTCACCATCTTGCGCACGTCGCGGGGCCGCGGGATGGCCACGCGCGGCCGTCCCGAGGCGGCTTCTCCAGCGCCCGAGGCTTCCTGGCGCACATCGGCCTCCAGGGTGCCCACGAAGCGACTGAGGGGCAGCTCAGGTGCAGCCACTTCTGGCGATGGCTGACTGGCTCGGCGGGCAAGATCCCGCATCTCCGGGGCGGCCGGACTTTGCGCCTCTGTGAGCTCGGGAATCCCGGGTGCCGACGGCCTAGGCAGCTCCAGCTCCTCCTGTCCTATCCCATTCAGAGCTTCCGACGGAGATACTATGGATGAGCCCCGCAGTGTGCGATCCCACGTCTCTTGGGGAGATGGGTTCCACGTCCCATTAGTTCGCTCTGGAACCTTCCATGAGGACAGGGCCGGCGGGGATGGGTTCCTACAGCCCTCTGCGGTATTCCTCACTGCCGGTTGTGGAACCTCCGATAGGGAAGGAGCTTCGGGGGATGGGCTTCTTGTCCTGGCAACACCCTGATTCCACTGGGAAAGGGTCGGTGGGGAAGGGCTTCTGCTGACAGTTTCCTCGTCAGAGGGATCCTGATTTCCCCATGCAGAGGATGCCTCAGGGAACGACGGGCTACTTACCCTCCGAATAGCCCGATTCCACGGGGGCAGATTCTGGGGGGACGGGCAGTGTGGACCCCGTACGGTCCCATTTGGAGCCTGCCACAGCGGGGACGGGCTCCTTGGCCTCCCAGCCTTACTCGGAACTTCTTGGGGGGCCGTAGACTCGAAAGGCGGACTTTGTGCCCTCAGGACAGTTCGATCCAGAGTCTCTCGCGGGAATCGAGTCTTGAATTCCTGACTGTGCGCCTCCTGGGTCTTCTCCCCTGACTGCAGGAAGATGCTGGAACTAACTGGACCCAGCGGCTCGGTCCCTGGCGCGGGCTTGTCGCGCCGAATCGCGCGCTCTCGGAGGCTGGGCCACGGTCGTGGTGCCCTGGTGGGGGCCGAACTATTGTGCACGCGGGGCGGCCGAGACCTGGCCTCCTCCAGGACCTTTCGGGTACTGCGGGCCGTTTCCCGGGGCGCACACTCTGGCCGCCCCGTGGGCCCGAAGGTGGCGCTGCTCGGGGCAGGGGCCGCAGGGCTGAGTTTTCTGGCCAGTACTGTCTGCACTAGGCCCGCGGCTTCCTGCAGGCGGCCCAGCGACTCGTCCAGGGAGCCAGTGCGCAGAAGCAGTCGGGGGCGCGGTGCTCCCGCCTCCCGCGGGGGACTCCGGGGCCGGGGGCGCAGCTCGATCTGACGCTTGGGCACCGTCCGGGTCCTGGCGGGCGCGTCATGCTCCTCCAGCGCCACCTCCACACACTCGAACTGCGCTGGGGTCCCAGGACTTGGCCCGCGGGGCCGCAGCTCCAGGTAAGTGGCCCAGCGGGAGCCACCGTCGGGGGCCTGGGGCGTCGGCGTTGCGGGAGCCGGAGTCGCGGGCCCGGGCGGAGAGAGGCTGCGGAAAGCCCGCGCGGTGAGTTGTTGCACCTCGCTCTCCGCCGCGTCGGAGCGGCTGAACAGGGCCCCGGCGCCGAAGATGACTTCCATCTCCCCCGACGGCAGCATGCGCAGCTGGGGCTGGGGTGGCCGCGGGCCGGAGCCCGGGCCTCGCGGGAAACCCGAGCCGGGCCGGAGCGGCTGGCGGCTATTCTGGGCGCTGACGGACAGGCGAGGCTGCGCGCCCGCCCCCAGCGCAGGGGCCACCCCGGGCCAATTCGCCCGGCACTCTGCGTCTGGCCCAACGTCCGGGGGCTGTGGAGAACCCGGAGCCGTGTGGTAGGAGCCTGACGAACCGGAGGAGTCCTGACGCCGGGCGGGGGCCGCAGGCAGCTGCCCCGGGAGCCCAGGCAGGGCCGGCCCCGCGAGCGCGGTCAGCATGGTGGGGCTGGCCGCCGCGCACTACCGCCCTCACGTTCGCCTCCGCCGGTGCCGCGGACGCCCGCACTGTCCCCGCCCCGCCCGCGGATGTCGTGGGGTCACCGCGCCTTAAAGCGGCCGCGTCTGCTCGCGAATGGTGGCGTCGCCAACAGGACAGCCTTGGGCCCTGGGCTCTACTTTCCTGTCCTTCTCCTCTGGTGCGGGCCAGAGGCCTAGGATGGCTCTGCAGCTTCGGGCTGACAGGAAGGTGAGGGAAGGGCGGGTGTCCAGTTTGGAGCCAGGAGCTAGGCCTAACTCTGCTCCTCACAGGCTAGGAAACAGGCTGAGCAGGGATCTACCTGAAGTCAAGCACCATGGCGTGCGGATCAGAATGTGAGCCAGGGGACCAGGACCAGACGTTTGGTCAACTCGGGTCTTCTGAGCAATTTCATCTTCCCCTTGGCCCCCAGTGTCTTCCCACCACCCCAGTGCAGCCCTTCTCCCTGGCCCTCTCATCACTCGTCCCAGCTAGAGTTCATCAGTGTGCACTCACCACTTTCCTTGACCCATCACTCACAATCTTTGATGGAGGAGCATTGCTTGGAGGGTGCCCCCAAATCCAAAAGAAGTGCTAGGGCCTCGGGAGGGAAGGTGCTGTCCCTGGCTGGACCCACTGCATTTAGTGGGAACATACTGGAAGGGGCTGGAGTGGATAGCTCTAACTTTCCCAGAGGGCCTCGGTACCTAGATGCTGATGTGAGGTCTCTTAGGAACCTTTGGGGTAGCTGTGGCCCCCTCTCTAAAGCCCCTCTGAGGCAGAAAGAGCTCTGTGCTCCCCCAGGCACTTGCAAGGCCCTCACTCCAGCCCCCACCACCTCAGGACTCACCCTGGGGACAGGCACTGGTGGGGAAGCAGCCACCACCTGTCACTGTCCTGGGATAATGACAATGGGCACCATTTGCCTTTAAACTTCTGGCTTCAAGTTCCTGCTATGATTCAGGCCCCAGCTGGCCCTAGAGCAAAAGCACCAACACATCCCATCCCCCATACACTCACCCTCACACTGATCCAGGTTAGGCTAGACTTGACAAATCTGACTCAGCCTCCAAGTGGTTCCCTGCCTGGGTGTGTTCTCATGATCACCTAGCCATCAGTGATGCCTTGTGAAAGGATCAAACCTGCCTGTCATCTAGCCCTGCATACGCAACTTTGGCAAGTCATAGCCCCTTCAGGGACTGTTCTCCCACCTTAAAAATAGACATAGCATTGTCCTTTTCCCTTCTTTCCCCGTGAAGAGTCCAGCCTCTATTTGGGGGAAGTGTAAGAGGGTACAAGTGTGATTCACAGGTATGACATTCTTGTTATATGATGGAAATGGATTTACCAACTTCACTGTGGTCTTGGAACCCACTGTCTTTGATGTCTCTGGTCAGGGCTTTCTCTCTCTCTCTCTCTCTCTCTCAGCCCTTCCTGCTCTATAGCCAAGTTGGGAGAGTTAAATTTACCAGGGCTCTGGGAGTGGGGTGGCGTGTTTACAGGTAACCAGGGGTAACCAGAGCTGTTTACATAGGGAGAGATTAAATACCAAGAGTAGGAAGGACAGTACCTATTAGACAACAAAATAGTCCTCCCCTAGGCTACACCCCCACACCTCCCCTCCCCCTACTACCCAAGGGAGGGAGGGAAGTGGCAGGGGCTGGAGACCTGAGCAGCATCCTTTTCTGAGCTCAGGAGTGGCCTGAAAGGTGGTGGTCCAAGGCCTGTCCTCCACCCAGTTGATTCTCCCTTCTGTCACCAAGGCCCTCCAGAAGGCAGGCAGGAAGGGAAAAAAAAGAGCACCTTCTGCTTCTTCCCCTGCCCCTTCCCTGGGAATTAGGCCACTGGTGAGGTCTGTGGTGGCAGGGGCCGGGACTCACAGGGATAGGAAGGATAGGGATGGGGACCCCCACAGCAGAGAAGGCAGAGGTCGGGCATTACAGCCAGAGAACAAGAAGGCGACGACCATTTTATTTTTCCCTGGGACGCTGGTGGCTCCGGGCCTGACGCGTCCCCGAGGCTTTCTTATGCTTCTGGTCCAGCACTTGGGCCATGTAGTTCTCCTGCTGCTTCTGGATCCGGTAGTCAGACATGTGATTCCTGCAACGGAGCCGGCTGGGCATGGGCTGGGGGCAGTCTAGGGTAGGGGCCAGAGAGCTGGCTCCCGACTTCCATCAACAACCCCCAGCCTGGCCCAGACCCCTCACCTGAAGATCTGTTTCTGCTGGTTGATAACTTGCTGCAACTCCTTAATCTCATTCTCTTTGCCATTAAGTATATCTTCTTGCTTTATAATGTGAGACTCAATTTCTGTGGGGGAGAGAGGCAGGGAGGAGGGGTGGTTCCCATCCCATGGGCTCCTTCCTGAGATAAGGCATTCATTCCCTTATAGGTTTTTTAAGAACTTGGCTTCCCCCACCCAGGGGTTCTCCACAAGCAGCTGCTAACACCTTAATAAGAATGAGTTTATTATGGAGTTTTGACAGGATGGTGGCTGAGGGGCGCAATGTCTGAGGAATGTGTCAGTGATTTCACAACTCTATTCTGGACCAGGTGACCCACATGAGGGTAGGCGAAGGCCCTTGCAGAGAGGTGGACAGTGCTGCCCAAGCAGGAGGACGAATGGCTCCCGCCCTTAACTCCTGCCGATCTTTACAGGTATGACTTCCTTGGCCAGACCCTTCCCAGTCTAAAAGTACAACCCCTCTCAATAGTTCCTGTCCCTTTTTCCTGCTTTCTTTTTCTTCTTAGCCCTTATAGGTAACATACCATATATTTTTCTCACTTGTGTTCTTCCCTACTGGGATTTATATGCACAAAATCCACAAGGATAAAGATTTTTTGAATTTACTGCTTTAACCCTAAGGTCTAAAATGGTACCTGGCACTTAGAAGGGGCACAATACATTTATTTGTGGGATGAACGAGCAAGATGTCCTCTGGGGGTTTAGGGCTTAGAAATACCACTTAGTTCAGTCATCTCAATCCCAGCAAGACCTACTGAGGGCCAGCTGGATGCCCAGCCCTGTGCTAGGGCTTCAGGGGAGAAGACAGGGTCCCTATCCTCAAGGAGGCAGCTCCTGAAAGAGAGTTAAGACTCAGAAACTGATCAGAAAACAGAACAAGGTGATGTTTCAACAGTGTTAATATTGATGAGACAGTATTACCACTTTGGGCAAGTTGCCTCCTTTTCTAGACCCATTTCCTCATTTGTAACGGGGACAGGGACAGCCCCTGTTCCACAGGGGCGTGAGGAGCCCCCAGGGAGATAGTGGTGGCAAAGCTTACCCCCACATTAAGTGCTCATTAGATACAAGGATGATTTTTGTGTCTTGCCGCAAAGGAGGGTGCTTCATTTATATGAACTGTCCCTTAGGCAGCCCTGGAAAATTCTGATCCTCATAGGAAGAAAATCCCATTGCCTTTAAAGACTGGACAAACATTGACTAGAACACAAACTCTAAAAATGCAGAAATGCTGAAGCATTTAAGGTTTCAGAAGAAACGATTTGGTAAAAAGTTAAGGCACGGCATAGAAAAGAGGAGGCAGACAAAGGTACAGGGGAAGGAAGAGAATGAAAATGAGCTCTGTGCGTGAGAGCCAGGACTGTGGAACCTTCTTACCAAGGTCACCCAGACTGATTGATTATGAAGTTCTTTTGGGAAAAGGCATCAGAAATTTATGTGAATCTTTTAACATAAATGAAAGATAAATTTAAAATAAATAGCACCCAATGAGAGAATGGTTAGAAAATCCCTTTGAGAAAATAAGAAACTATGTAAGTGTAAAAACCAAACTAAACCCACATAAAGGGAGGTTGGAGGGTGGGGAGGGCACAGGCCAGGGGAAGGCTCAGGTCATGAGATTTGCTCAGTTGAGGGCTTATGTCCCACTACTGGGGTTTGGGACATTCTTCGGGGAGGCAGCCAGGTTCCGTCCCCACAGCACACACACACACGCACCTTGCACAAGCAGACGCAGAGCTCTGTGGCCTTGACTGATCTCTAGGAAATGCCCTGGCACCACCAGGAAAGAACTCTAGGTTCCTTTTAGGGAAGTGGGAGGGATAGGTAGAGAGGGAGGAAGGACTGGGGTCTAGTGGCCTTGGGTATGGAGGCAGTGACTGCCTGTTGGGCCCCAGGAGGCCCCAAGGGGAGCCCTTGGTCAAAAAGCCATGAGGCCTGTCAGCCCAGCTAGTCAGATCAAGACATCAGCCTTCTAGCATCTTACCAGTGAGAGTACTCACCAAGGGAGAGAGAGGGCTGGATTGATGGGTGTGGGGTGCCCAAGACTCCAGGTGGCAGCCCATCAGAATGGACCCTGAATCTCTTTTGGCCTTGGGCTCTGGTCTCTGGCCTACTCAAAATCGGCTGCAATGCATGAAGCAGATGTTGCAAATGGAATTCATGTCTAGTTCTTAAACTACGTAAAGGGAATTTAGTGTTCTGGGAAACTAAAAAGGGGTTCCTGAGATCTAGTGCCCCCAAACTTGCAGCTCCAACTGAGCAGAGATGAAAATTAATGGCCTACAGACATATTTTACTTGGCCCAGACAATAGTTTTACAATTTCTAAATCAGTTGCCAACACTAAAAAGTCAGAAAAGTTTCCGTTAAAACCTGGCTTCCAGTTTCTTTTTTAAAGATCTGACAATACTGGGCCCCCATTCCCATGGCAGAAGCACAAGCTCTTGAGAGGTGTCATGGCTCTTCCCATCACCATGGTCCCCACTCCTCCCTGTTGGGTCCCCAACGCTGATACTAGGGGTTAGCTCCCAAATAGGACTGTGCTTGCCCTGTTGTTCCTCTTGCAGCAGTTATGAGTAAAGTACACTATTTCTAATACCCATCAAAAGTGGGAAAACAAAAGGTGGACTAAGAAGGTCATATGTTTCAAGAAAAATGGGAGCGAGCCCGTTCTTTTATGGCCACGAAGAATATTGTACACCAACTGCTTCCCTCATTTCCGTGGCCTGCCTGGTCCCTGAAGGCCTTTGCGAAGGTGTGGCCCGCCTGGGCCTGCCTGTATCCTCAGCCGGGGGCAGAAGTTGGGGTGAAACCCTGCCCTGGACACGGGCACTGGGCTGTTAGAGAAGAGCCCATGCATGTAAGCGTGGGGGGGGGCACGGGCCTCCCGCCTACCATTGCACTTGGTGATGAGCTGGTCCTTCTTGCTGGATTCCTGCAGGGCTCTGCTCTTGACACTGGAGAGCCTGGGTGGAGAAGATAAGAAAGGGTGGGAAGGCTGACAGGCAGACTGGACCCCCAACCCTTCACCCCCCTACCAAGGCCCACTCACGCCTTTTCAAAAGCCAGCTTCTCTTGCTCCAGCTGTTTAGATAGCACCTCTACCTCTCCGAGGGCAAACTGCAACTTCTCCTCTTCCTTGGCCAGGAGGACCTTGGTCTTGGCATGGGCAGCTTTCTCTTCCTGCAGGGGCATCAACAGTGACCTCATTACCCCCAAGCCGCCCTGGGTCTCCTAGGTTCCCTTAACCAGCTTCATTTCTCAGAGAGGCACATGGAAGCCAGGATCCAGGAAGATTCTGTCCTCACTACTAGGGCTGGAGGCTCTCAGAGGCTGATACTCAATAACTGTGCCCATCCACAGGGATTCCAGGAAATGGGGGAAGATTAGGAGCCTGCAAAGGCCATTACTTACCACCAGCTTCTTCTCCACTGCCTGGAACTCTTCTTTACTGACAAAATTTTCATCCTGGAGAACCATCTGCAACAGAGCCTGGCTCAGGGAGGGCCTGGGGCTGGGGTGGGGGGGGGTGCTCTCTAGGGACCAGGACCAAGGTTAGACAGTGGGATGAATGATACTCAGGGCACCTGGAATGAGACTTGGGCTCTGAGAAGGGAGAATTTGGTTCCACAAGATTCGCAGAGGCTCAGTTCTAGGTCCTACCCTCGAGGAGCAACCAGTCTGATATAGGAGATAGCTCATGGCCAGCACTTCTAACATGGTGTGTGCTATGATGGAGAACCACAAAGGGCTGTGGTGCTCAGGGGAGGCCTGGGGAAAGGTCAGAACTGCTTCCAGAGAAGGATCATCAGACTTAACAGGGGTGGGCCAGAAGAGGAGGTGGAATAGAGAAGTGTTCTGGAAGGTGAGAACACACAGGCAAATGCCAGCTGCGAAGAAAAAGAGCTGGGTACCCTCAGGGAATTGCAGGTAATTCAGTGCCCAGAGCTGCACACACCCATTAGAGTGAGAAATAGATGTCAAGTCAGTTTTGTTTCTGAGTTGGAGATATCTCACACCCTTCTTATCAAGATAGAAAAAAAGAGAGAGGGGCGCCTGGGTGGCACAGCGGTTAAGCATCTGCCTTCGGCTCAGGGCGTGATCCCGGCGTTGTGGGATCGAGCCCCACATCAGGCTCTTCCGCTATGAGAAGAGCCCCACATCAGGCTCTTCCTCTCCCACTCCCCCTGCTTGTGTTCCCTCTCTCACTGGCTGTCTCTATCTCTGTCGAATGAATAAATAAAATCTTAAAAAAAAAAAAAAAAGAAAAAGAGAGAGAGAGAGAGAGAAACCATTAACTCCAGCTGGCCAGGATTTTACCATGCCTGTCCAGGTAATCTGTGGCTCCAATGCTTTGAATTCACGGACGAGGGTTTAATTGAGAAGGTAGAAGCAAAGGGGCATAAAAGGTCGGAAGCCCTTAAGTTAACATGTGCAAGGGACAAATCTGTGCTTAGTGCACTCAGCATGGTGCTGCATTAGACACGGGGTAGGGGGTGTCCACAATAGAAAAGATGTTGTAGTTTCAATGCCTGCACCTGAGGGCCCTGGGAAGCCAATGAAGTCATCTCGAATTAGAAATGGGGAAGGTGAGGCTTAGTGAAGAGACCGGGACATAACTACCAGGTCTTACACAACCAGACAGAGAGTAGAAAACAACTTGATTTTGATTTAAATTCCCAGGTAAATATTCGTGAGGACCTTGCCCCATTTTGGCTCCACCCCTACCAGCTAGAACACATCTGGGCCCCGCCTCCTCCTGATGACCTCATTGGCAATGTGCTCTAAGCTCGCCACTAGCTTCGGGACAGGGTCTGGTCCCGCCCCCTCCATTTAGGTGGCCAGCCGGCCTCTTCCCCAACTTTTCTGGCTGCATACCACGTTCCTCAGCTGGTGGATCAGTTCCTCCTGAGATTCGATTACGTCCCGCAGTTGATCGAAGGCGAGACACACTGATCCTGACCCCCCCTGCGACCACCCAACGGGCGTCGCCATCTTTCGCCCCCGCCAGCTCGTTGGAAATGGCTGTCTCTGGGCGCCTCACCCACTTGCCCACCAATGAGAATGCGACGCCATAGAGCACCCTGGCAACCAGGGGCGGGGACTTCCTTTGTTAGCAGGGATAGGGCCCGCCTCTTAAAGGAGCCGCCCTCTGAAAGGCGCCTCCTGGGTAGGGGGGTAATCGCTAACAACCCTTAGGAATTTAAGGTCATAGTTTATTTGCACACCTGTTTTGTCTTGTATTTGTCACGCAAACTGAGGAACAGTCGGAGCCCGGCTTATAGTTCCTTAAGGAAGTGAAGAGGCCTTACTCAGACAAAGGCTCTCTCAGTCTTCTCCCAGGGCCTGTTAAACTGCCAGACCTGTGAAGCAAGAGCTGGCTAAGGCAACCCCTGCAACTTTAACTTAACAAGCTTCTTTCTGGAGTCCTAATCTCTAGATTTCCCCCAGAGTATGGGACTTCAGCCTCCTGTGATCTCTCTTCCACGTTATGAATACACTCAGTACTTAGGTGGCTTGAACCCAAGCAATGAAGGGAAGCCCAGGAACAGGAAAGGAAAGTGGCCTCAGCCTAGATAAGAATCCTCGTACTCTGGTACCAGGATTTTGGCAGGCACACTGGACCCATGTGCCACCGAGTCAGGGTACTGGGGAGGGCCCTGAAGAGAGAACTGAAGAGGGGCTGAAACCGACAGGGAACAGAGGTACAGAAGGATAAAGTGATCCTAAAGTGACCACACATCCTCACCAAATCCCCCTTGAGGGCCTTTTTTGAAACCCAAATAAGATTAAATAAGCTTAGGAAAAATCGGGGCTAAAATTTACTATTTACTATTTTGTGGCACCATTATGCCTTTTTAGTACTATTTCATGTGTTCTTCACAATAATCTTGGGAAGTAGGTTATAATATTCTTTTACAGACAGGGAAATGCAGGGTCTATGAGGATGAGTAACTTGCCAAGGTCACCCAAGGTCACCCAAGCTAAGAAGCTTTAGAACAGGGTTTTAAGATGGGAAGTTTGATTCCAGAGTCCATGTTCTTAACCATGATGCTGTGTTAGATTTCTGTTCAACATAATGGATACTAAAGTTGTGGAATTTGATACCCCCAAGCAGGAAATTACTAAATTAAGGTGTTCAGAAAAAGTATTATCAGTGACCAGGATAGGGGAGGTAAAGTTTAGGGGAGCTAAAGGAAGGGGAGCTAAAAGTTTAGGTAGGCCACTCAGGCTGCTCCCCAAAGCTCACCAGGGCTTCTTTCAGGGTTGAAATTTGTGGCCTGATAAATGTGGTCATTTCTGTGGATCTCCCAGTAGTAGACCTTGTTTCATTTTCCCGTGTTTCTTATGTCTTTTCTCACATCCTTGATAGCAAGGCCATTTCTTTCTTCCCTCCCTCCCTTCCTCCCTCTCTCTCTTCCTTTCTTTCTTTTTTCTTTCTTTCTTTCTTTCTTTCTTTCTTTCTTTCTTTCTTTCTTTCTTTCTTTCTTTTTCTTTGATCTATCCATCTATTTGAGAGAGAGACAGAGAGAGAGTGGGGGAGAGACAGAGAGCACAAGTATGGTGAGGGGCAGAAGGAGAGAGAAACTCCAGCAGACTCCATGATGAGTCCCAGGTGGGGTGTGGAGCCCACTGGGGCCTGGATCCCGCAACCCGGAGATTACAACCCCAGCCAAAACCAAGAGTCAGACACTCAACCAACTGTGCCACCCAGGGCCCACGACAGCAAGGCCATTTCTGTTGACCAATCTTAAAGGGCCTAGAGCAGTACAGTCCAATAAAACTTTCATGATGGAAATAGTCTACATCTGCACTGTCCAGGACTGCAGCCACCAGCCACATGTAGCTAGCTGTTCAGCACTTGAAACGTCACTCGTGTGACTTGAGGAATTGTTTTAAATTTTAAAAAAATTTTAATTAGTTAAAATTAAAATTTAAATAGCCATAGTAGCTAGTGGTTGCTGTGTTGGACAGCATGAGCCTAGAAGGGCAAAACTCTGGAGTGCAGTAGTTTCCACCAGCCAGTTCCTTGGAACTAGGAGATTATGAGCAAGAGAGAACCCTGGATCCACTTCTGTACTCTGTACACCAGCACGGACATGAAGGATGGCAGCCCTGGTGGGGGGCACCGCCACAGACTCCCACTCTATATGTCAACAAATACTACAGGCTCCTGGCCTCAGTCAGGTCTCAGTGAGGGTCGGGATGACATAACATCACAAACAGCTCTGCGATCCTGACCCAGGAAATGTTGCCTTTCTGCACAGGTTGTCATTCTGGTTGATAGTCCCGTTATCTAATGCTGTATAACAAACCATTCAAAATTTACAGCTTAAAAAAAATCATTTCGCTTAGAAAACTCCAATTTGGGCAGGGTTCGATAGTGAAAGCTCATCTCTCCTCCATGTTGTATCAGCTGGGATTTTTGGGGGGGAGTAGGGGAGGAGAGGGAGAGAGGCTAGAAATTCTATTTCCGAGATAGCTCACTTACATAACTGGCAAATGGGAGCTATCAGCTGGGAGCTCATTGGAGCTGAGGACCAAGGTTCTTGTTCCTCTCCATGGGCTGTTTCAGCTTTCTTATAGCCTGGCGATTAGGTTTAAGAGAAAGCATCCGAAGTGATAGGAAATGGAAGATGGCCATTTTCTTAAGGCTTGGGCCTAAAAACTGGCACAGTGTAATTTCTGCTGTATTCTATTTGCCAGGGAGCCTCAGAGTTCAGATTCAAAGAGAGAGAACACATCCCACATACTGATAGGAGTAGTTTCAAAGAACTTGGGCTGTACTTCCAGTGGACATCCTGGCAGATGACAAGTCATTTCTCCAAGGTTCACCTCTGCTAAAACTAGAATGAAACTTAGTCTAGTGGGGGAGACAAGCATCAAATAAACACCCACTTAAATCCCAAATTGAGTCATTATCCAAATAAATAACATTATAGTGATGACGGGTGTTAAGAAAGAGAGGAATGCATTTTGTTTTGTTTTTTATGTAGTCTTCATGCCCAACATGGGGTTGAACCGATGACCCTGAGATTAAGAATCACATGCTCTACCCACTGAGCCAGCTAGTTGCCCTGGAATGAGAGTATTTTAAAGGGAGATTTTGCCCAGTCTGGGGTGTCAGGGAAGCTTCTGTGAGGAAGTGGGATGTTTGTGCTGAAACCTGTTGAGATTACCAGGAGGCACTTAACGAAACAGGTAAGGGCAGGTGAGTTGGAAGGGAAACAGAAAGAGGGAACAGTCTTCATAAGGTCCCTGGGGCAAAAGGAGTTGTCAGAGTATAGTAATTAAAAGGTTAGTATGGCAGAAAAGAAAAGGTTGTACAGGGGCGAGAAGGGTCAGTGGCCAGAAACTTGGTAGAACCTCGTTAAGCGTTAGGCCGTGTTAAGAACTTCGATGGTTTTTATTCTGGGGGCAAAAGAAAGCTACTCAAATACTGTGGGCAAGAGGGTGACATAATTTATGCTCTGAAAAGCTCTCTCTGGTTGCAGTGAGGTGTACAGATTGGAGGTGGCCCTGAGTAGGTGCATAGAGACTACTTATACTTAGGAAGCTAGTACAGTTTTCAGAGCTGGCTCAGTCAGTAAGGCAAGCAGCTCTTGATCTCCGGGTTGTGAGTTCGAGCCTCATGCTGAGTATAGAGATTGCTTGAATAAACTTAAAAAAAAAAAAGAAGAAGAAGCTATTGCATTTTTTAAAAGATTTATTTTATTTATTTGAGAGAGAGAGAGCAGGGCGGAGGGGCAAAGGGCGAGGGAGAGAGAAACACAAGCAGACTCAGGGCTGAGTGCAGAGCTGACGCAGGGCTCGCTCTCATAATCTGGAGATCAGACCTGAGCCAAAATCAATAGTCCGATGCTCAACCAACTGTGCCCCCCAGGCGCCCCGAAGCTATTGCAGTTTTTAACAGAAAAAGTGGCTGGTGCTCTTGGAGTCAGATGGTGTCAGAGGAGATGAAGAGAGTAGTTGGATTTCGGCTGTTCAGGAGGTCAACCTGATAGGACTTAAGGAAGGAGGGGATATGGGGAAAAGGGAGCAAGGTGTTCTGGTTGTCTGCTGCTGCAAACAAACTACCACAAAATGTCAGGACTTAAAACAGTAACATTATTGTCATTTGCTCACGATTCTGCAGTTTGAACAGGGCTTGGTGGGACAGCTCATTTTCGTCCTGCCCGTCGGCTTGGGTGGCCTGCGCAGGTCGGCTTGGATTTTACGTCTGGGTTCTCAGTCCTTGCTGCCAGCCTGGCTGTTTGGTTCTCCTCCGCATGGCTTCTCCGTGTGGTTCGCCTAGTGCTCCGGGGTGGTTGGACTTACATGGCAGCTGGCGTTCCCTAAGTGCAAAAGTGGAAGCTGCTGATTCTGCCATATTCTATTGGTTAAAGATCAGAGGCCAGTCCAGGTTAGAAAGGGGGCCACACAAGGTCACAAATATTACGTGTGGTCTTTTAGGGGATACCCACTGAGGTCTACCATGCAAAGTTTCCTAGCTTTCTGACTTTCACACTTGGACGGATGGTGGTGCTATGTACTGAATTGGGAGCACTGAGTGTTGCTTCCCTCTTCTGTTAAAAAAAAAAAAATTTAACCGCATTCTGTAAGAAGGGTGATTATATTTCAAGTCTCTCTTCCTCAGAGTTGCTTTCATCGAAGCCTCATACTGGATTGAATTCCTCTGTTATAGGTCCCCAAGGTTTCCTTGGTTTCCCCTCTGACATTCATCCCACTGGGGAGCACTGTCTAAAGTTAGCTTCCCCCTCAGATGTGAACTCCAGGAGCCCGTGGTGCTGGGTCTCACTTATTCCCCAACCCCATCCCCAAATCCAGCCCACCTGACACATAGTAAGTACCTCATCTTTGATGAATTGAATCTCATCTCCATCTTTTTCGAAATGAAAGGTATTATTATGAACCACGTACCGTATTTTTAAAGTCTTTTATTTATTTATTTATTTTAGTTATCTCTCCACCCAACCTGGGGCTCGAGCTCATGGCCTTGAGATCAAAAGTCATATGTTCTTCCGGCTGAGTCAGCCAGGTGTCCCCCATGTACTGTATATTTAAACCAAGACATTCCTAAACATGGGTCATTGGGAACAAGGCCATTGAGGAACTGAGATAACACCTGATTTTCAGATGCTAAGTAGCTTAGCTCTACGCAGGCTGTAATATGCTGCAGCTGCTGTTGTTACCTGATAGAAAAGAACTACGAATTGGTGATGCCACCAGTTTTCTGTTGTTTTAAACACCAACAATTCCAGGGATGGATTTGGGAAGGCTGGAGCCGAGGAGAGACACTAGGCCTCCTCCAGTCCCAAGTGGTTCCAAGGGAGTGAGGCAGTATGCGGTGCTCAGGGGTGACGTGACCAAGGGTAAAAGAACAAAGGAAAATTACAGACACATTCTTTTTATATAAAATCGTTTAATTTCTTTCTAAAATACACTCAATCCAGATGCAATGGATCAGGTGACCAGAGTTTTCAGGATTCGTGTTCCCCCAGGAGCTGATTCCACCTGTGTCAAACCTGGCTCTGGTCACAGAACATTCACATCTTTAATTCCAAATACCGAGTGTGATGCAAATGATGTAATCAATACCGAACACATGGATATATAGTTACTCGGTGGTCACTGCACGAGGTATCAACAACGCAGGCTCAAAAAATGTGATGTAGAGTAACTTGGCCCTTTCCAAAAATAAATATATTAGAACACTAAGCTTATACCATAAATGAGTCCAAAATAAATACTAATTAAGAGCCAGCTTCTGTGAGGAACAGAGCATGCAGAGACAACGAACTAGCAAGTGTGGCTGGTTGCAACAGAAAACTTCTGGAATCCCAACAGTGCCTCCTCACAAAGCCAGTCCTGAGCGCGAGGATGAAAATGAGAACAACAGAAGGCTTGGCCGGGCTGCTGGATCCTGTGTTCCACTGGGGTTTGGAGTTCAGTGTGATTTCTAATAGTTTCCAACAGAAAGCACAGCAATGGCATTTTCTTACTGGTCACTTGTCCCAAGCTGGGAGGCCTGGAGCTAATCAAGGAAGTTCAGTTTTTCTGGTTTGAACAGATGAACCCCTAGGTTGCTAGCGTGGGACATGGATTCCTTGAAGCTGCGGTGTCCTCGGTGTGAGAAGGTTTCCCCCCTCCCCTCCTCACTGCGGACCAGGCGGCGCAGAGAGTGCTTTCACTCTGATGAATGGGAGCTTCCGCTTGAGCCGCTAGCCCTCCTTCTGAGCCCCACTCCCACGTCACACCTCTCCACTCTGCATTAATGCTCACGGAAACGTAGAGAGCGACACGGCAAAACAGCAAGAAGAAGCCTCACCTAAAGAGTTTGTACGTAATCGGGATACCTTCCAAAAGATGTAGGCAAGAGGAAGACGCTTATTTTACCAGCATGCAGACAACCCATCTAAAATAGAACCCGGGACACTACAGCGTAGCCATATTCTGGACCGTACCAAGTAGATTCAACTATTCTTCAACGAAGGCAGATACCATTCTACTGAGAGGAAAGCCAGGTGTGTTGTAGTCTCTTAGGCAATAAATACAACAGTACCATCAGTGCTACGAAGACAGACAAGAGACCTGAGGTTTAACGAAGTTAGGTTTACCTCTATTTAATATCGTCACAGATAACTCATCTCCGCCATAAATCCACGTCAAGTCAATTTAATCATGGCCCATTTTTTTCTAGCAGAGACTGGAATTGGGGAGAGGAGAGTTTTGATTTTTGTTGTGTATAGGGAATCTTTCCATAAGCCTATATGGCTCACAGGCATATTTTATAGTGTAAATCCCCTCAGTTATTCAGACAGGATCAAGGATGTCCCCCAAACCAGGAAGATAGACCTAGTTGAGCAGCAAAATCTGGCTATTCCTGGAGCTGCTCCCCTCCCCACAGCTGAGCAGGTGTCCCCTACCAGCCACCAAAGATCCACCCTTCACCTCTGACCCATCTCCTGACCCTGTGGAATGTCCATGTTGAACCATGCTAGACACGTCTGCCTAATTCATGGCTATGCCTCTGAAAGGACAAACTCTACTTCGGAAATCAGTTTTGATATAGGAACTTTCCTTCTCTCCTGAAGAAAACATGGAGTGTAGACCACGGGCACCTATTGACCTTCCAGGTTCTGATTCATGATGATCTAGGCAGCTCAATCCTGGCAGTTCACCTAGACAAGAGGGCCCAGAACCATGGGGCCTAGGCAGTAACTTACCTCTTCCTTGTCACCAGTGGGAATGGCTGCCTGCCTTTGAGGGACCTCTTGTTTTGTATACAGAATTGTTATAGAGAGGGTCTTGCTTCCTCAAGGCTGGGGAGGAAGGTGGCTAGAGTGAACTCAGGACTGCCATAAAAAGGATACAGGGTCATAGGGTCACAAGGTCAGGGCCGACCAGAGCATCCTGGGAAAGATTATGCCTTACCAATCTGGCCAGCACCACCAGAGAAAAGGGAATGACCTCACACTTTCTACGTGATGATCAGCTTACCACCTAGCTCTGCCATTACCAGTTGTATGACTGGATCAACAATTCAGCCTCTCTGGGCCAATGTTCTCTTTCATAAACCAAGGGGTACCATGTCTCCTTCACAGAGTTGTGTGGAGGCTAAAGTAAGAAAATCTACATGAGGGCTCCTGCTTCATACTAGGCACTCAAAAAATGTTGACCATGTGAAAAGGCATCTCATACCGCAAACCATGGGGCACTGGGTTAAAGACAGGGACAGCTGGGACCAACACCGACCTCCAAAGCAAGGGAAAGAGGGTCTCTCCCCTCCAGCTCTAGGCTTGAGCAACCAGCCTGGTTGGTTGGCAATGCCTGCTCTTGGGTCTGACCACTGTACTTCTGTGGGGTGTCGGGACTCCGGTCAAGTGTGAAGGAAATGGCAAAAACCCACCCATACTCTCCAGGTTCTGCGACGGACCGGGGAGCCGGCGCCGAAAAGTTGAGGCTCAGTCTTGCGTTTTACCTTCATCCCCGGATCCCCGCTCTCTGCTGCTGGCCTTTCTGTGCAACTATTTCTTTCACCCAGTGGCTTTTACTTTCTGGACCCTCTACAAGAGAGAGAGTTAAGGACGTAAAAGAAACTCAAATCAGGCAGTTTGCTAATGCCAGTAACTCTGAACAGAGATAGGCAAATGGAAAACTGTAATAGCTTACATTTTCCACATTTCCCTTAAAAAATGCAAAGTTGGGCGGGCACCTGTTCCAAGGGCTGAATGCTGGGGGCCACGATGACTCACAGGAAGGGAGAGGTATCATTCTTGGTGTACGCTGTAAACAACTAATATGAAGCTGCTTTGGCTACGCCTAGGAATGACTCGTATCGAGACTTAACTGAAGAAGGGAAGGACGAAGAAAATCTGCTCTGGGATGCCTGAACTACAATCCTAGTCAGCGAGGCATGGAGCAGGGGGGCTGCATCAAACGCTTTGCCTTTAATTCAATTCAGATGAACTGTTCATGGTCCCTGGAGCCAATCCCCGGGAAGGATTCTGTGATGACAAGTCTGGCTCCATGCTCAAGTGCCTTCAGCTCTGCCCACCAAAGTTAGCAAGTTGTAAAATGTCATTTCCTAATTTTGTATTATAAAATGGAATTAGGAACATAAATAGTAACAAGTAGCAAACCCCAACCCTGTGTAGGACTAGCATCCTCTCAGCCACCTCTGCGCAGGCCAATAAGTTTGGAAAGTTTTTCACAGTTTTCAAGTTTCAGCGACTCTGCCTTCTGTTTCAGTCGTTCGTCTCTGTATAATCCTGCCAAATTTGTCAATTCCGACTCTGAAAAATAAAAGACGTAACCCATTCATCAAGAGAGTTCAGCTCCTTTGTTTTGTTTCAGTATTTCTGGAATCAAGGCTCCTTTTACTTTCATGCTTTTCCTTTTAATTAAATTTAAGAAACGCTTACTCATTTATTCGAGGAACGCGAATCCGGCAGCTACGCTACACCAGGTGCCGAGGATTAAAGGCCACCTGTGGTCCCGGAGTCCTACAGTATCCGTGCTCTATTATAAAAGCACTGGACTTAGTTCTTATCAATAGAACATTTGGCACCAGACTTAGGAAACGTGCACGCGTGCAGTAAGAGGAGACTCCGTTTCATGGCCTTCGTACGAATGGCATTCAGATGGCAGTTGGGAGAGAATGGAGTCCAGTCGCCTGTTCCTGTCATCTGAAACAAAGACAGCTGCTCCATTCTGTCCCCTGCGTTGCTGGATCATAACTCAGACATGCTAACTGACACAGAGCCTCCCTCCGGTGGGTAGGCCTTCTATAGAAGGCCAGGCTGCTGGCAGCTTTCTTCGTTCCCTCACCACATGTGGGGTCCCTAACTCAAAGGCCAAAGGCAGCTGGGCTCTTTTAAAAGTGAAATCATCTGGATCCGGTGACCTTTGTCTCCTTGACTAAATGAATTTCATTTTCTCTTCATGGTGGAGAAGGTCATTCTATTTTTAACCAGAATATAATCTCTGCCGTCTTTCCCGACTCAACGGCGGTTTGGCTGCTCTATTTTTCATTCTTTTGTCAACTTTCAGAGACATTCTTAGGAAGGAAAGCCTGAAAAGCAACCCCCAGAGACGTGTTGTGTATTAACAGGATGGCACGCTTGGATGGGCTGTGTGGCTTCTGAAAGCCTCCGACAGTAGGCAGCTACTCAGTGTTTAAAGGACCATACTTGTGAAAATGCTATTTTAATCATTTTGAAATATGTCTATCCGTTCTTAATCATCCTGCCAACAGATTTTGTTTTTCTTGCTGGAACGAGAGGCACCTGTCTGATTAATCAGCAAACTGACTGGAAACAGGAATTAATACTTAGCCAGGGGGAACAATGGGCACTGGTTTCTGAATAAGTTTCTATCAACACAAAACACTGTCTGGCATTTCTGCTCACAATGATTCTATTTACACCAAGTAAGGCCCAAAGTGCAGATTAAGTGCAGGACTCCAGGGTGAGGGGTGGCCATGCATGAAAACCCTCCCTCCACAATGGCAGCGCGGAGCCCGGGCCCGAACCCGGCAGCGGCTTGGCAAGCAGCGTGTCTCCTGGGCCCCACAGAACAATGTGCTCTCACTGGCTGGCGCGGGTGCCCGCAGTGCCTGCTGGCCGGGGCTTGCCTTGGCACCGTCCTCCTTGCAGGCGATGGGGCTTCCTGAGGACCGTGAGCCACACCCGGATGACAGCCCTCCCCTCCCGGGGCCTGCCCACCGCACCAGCTCCATTTCTCCGGCTTCTCTGGCATGTGGGAAATCTGTTCAGGAGGCCTCCATGCCTTTGGTCCTCTGGAATCAATCACAGTTACGCCCACATGTGGGCCAGATTCTGTGGCTTTGCTTTTCCTTGCAATGATTTCCTTAGGTTTTTTGTTTTCTGAGCTTATCTCAATGCCTCATAGCCTGACATCTCATTCTAGAAAAAATGAAGGGCTAGTTTTCTATATTGAAGTCCACTCTAACAAGCTGATGAAGGATAAGTGCACTTAGATGGATGCTTTTCTCAACATATCACATAGCTTTTCATGAAGTTCGTTAAAACCAGGTTTCAGTGCTCCAGAGGTTGAGGCCCCTGCTCCAGATCAATGACTTCGCAACAATGTCAGTGTTTCAAGGAACCACGCCCCAAATGCCCACCACCATGCTTGGAGAAACTTCTCTCCAAACTGCCAGTGAATGCCTTTGCCCTTCCATGAGTAAAAGGTCAACCCAATTAATATGTTATTTTTGACATATTTTGACTGTTAATATTCAGTGACTTCTACGTAAAAAAAAAAAAGAAAAAAAATCCTTGGAAGGATTTTTCTTCTTTACAAAATGTTTCCCTTGCCCCGCATGCCTGTGTGATAGATGGACAGAGCATTCAGCCTTCCAGGTAAGCTGAACCAGGCAAACTGCCAAAGAAGCAAGTCCCAGAGGCCCTCCAAAGAGCCCTCTGCACTCTGGTGGTGTGGAAGACCACAGTGGATCCCAGCCACCCTCAGGATCCAGCCCCATGAGACAGCACTGTATCCAGTCCAGCAAGACCACACAAGGCCTGGACTCCACATGTGCCAGACCCCGGGCTAAGCATTATACCCACACCATCTTCTATGACCTGTACAGCATCTCTAGGAGCAAGTGCGTTTTATCCCCATTTCGAAGTCTGGGCTTCTACCCACTGTGCTACCCTGCTCCAGGGCATGGAAAGAAGTGCTCCTCGGCCAGGCGGGGCCGGGATCTCAGCTCAGCTCTGCCAGGCTGGGAGGCAGATCCTGCCTGTACTTTTGTCCATCCCAGCCCGGTGGCGTGGCCCCTTCGCCTGGCATTGGCTTGCTTATCTAGATGCAGCTGCGGGGGAATAAACAGGGCCATCAGTGTTCATAGTAGGGGTTACTCGTGGAAGTTCACTCGGATTAAGCATTCTAAGGGAAAACAGAGAAGAGAAATGGACAAAAGATTAAAAAAGACAATGGCTAACTTTGCTAAACACGGTTTCCATTTGGTATTTTGCCAAGAGTGAACTTTGTTCTCAAGTGGATTTATTTTTACAACCTCCAAGTGCTAAATTTAACCTCGTTGGCTGCACTTGCTGCTGGATCTGGAGGGCAGATGCTGCTCATTCTCAAATGGCATTTGGGTCGTGTGGAGAGTCTGGACAGCCACCATCCTTAAATGCCAGAAATAGACTTTTAAGGGGTGTGTGCTGATAACCCCCTCTTTGGAACTTGTGGGTACATGCATCATGCTTACTCATCGGATTTTTATTTATATCTAGAGAGTACCAAAGCCCTGAAACTAGGCCTCATGGAGATGGGGAGAAGAAGCCTAAAAGCCATTTTCGATGTAATCCTTACCGTGAGCTCTTTGCATAGTTCCAGCTGGGGAGTGTATGTGGGCGGGTGGGTGTTAGAAGAATGTGAAATGCAGATTTTCATCCAGTTCTTGCAGAAAGCAACAAATTCAAAACCTTCCCAGGGTGGAATACAATGGCGACTTTTAGGACACACACTGTGGCCTCCACCTGATTTAGATCCATGTATAAAATGCCTTTCTGTCAAAAGCCTTTTCTTGATCCAGAATTCTTTCCTGATTTTTGAAACTTGCAACAACTAGTTTAACACGAGGTAGGGTACTTCCTGACCTCCTCAGTTTTTTTTCAGTATTTATTTTTCAATAAATTTTAAAAAGCAACTTTCTCCTGCTTAATTTCCCCTTACGTCTCAGAATCATTGCCCATCAAGCTCCGAATGCACCTGAGAGTGGAGGTGGGCTCTGCCCTATCGGAGTGGAGCGCAGAGCCAAGGTCCCTAAGGGCTAGAGTAAGGATGCTAACCCTGCTCTGGGATTCTTAATCCTCAAACATTTTCATTATTTTCCAGGCCTGAGAATCCTCTCTTCCAAGGACATTTGTCGAGCACCTGTTCTGAAGCAAGGACTGTGCCAGGCTCCTGGGACACGAGATTGGTAAGACATGGCTCTTATCGTCAGAGGGCCCACAGTCCAGCAGGGAGACCGACGCGTACCTACAGAGAGCCAACACTGAGAGCATACTGTGTCAGCAGCACGAACAGAGTGTTTTAAGAACACATAGGAAGGACAGATTAACTTGGGGGTGGGGCTGGGATGCATGATGGGTCAGCAAGGGCTTAGCAGCCCTGTGACTGAAGAGCTAATTTTATCAGGCACTGTTAGACATTTAATAATATCCAGTTATACCATTTAAAAAATGAGTTAGTTTGCTTTTTAAAAATTAAAGCCACGTTTCATTAGATGCAGTTATTAAGGGTGTGGGGGGGCACACAGGTGTGCACCCGTGTGTGTATGTGTGGAATTCGAGTGGGCTGAAAAATGAACCTGTTGGCTGAGAGGCAGGGCTACCCTTGCTATCAGCACTCCCCATTAATACTCAACTGGTAAGCCAACTGGTGGACACTGACACCCCCACTGTCTCCTGAGAGGGGACAGAGTGGGAGGCCTGCTTCAACCCACCCTTACCGAAGGGGCAGATCCAGGGAGGGTCACTTTCAATCTAGGTGGCCCCAGCTGGCTACAGCTGACTTTTGGTCTGGCCCCAAAAATTAGGCTGGATGATAGCTTCCCGTAGGGATTGTGGAATGAGGAAACTGGACCAGTCCAGCTAGCACTGACAACTTACAGAGGAAGCTTGTGATGTAGAAAGGGGACAATAACTAGTGGGATTGTGGAAGCCAGGAGAGTGACCAGGAGGGTAGCAACCAAAACCAACCAGGGCAAAACCAGGTTATGAAGGAGGAAAGCTTGAAGAAGCAAAGGAAGGCAGCTGGCAGAAAGGAGAGTGGGGCAGACGGGCAGAGAGAAGTAGACACTCAGAGACAGCCAGACAGATAGGCAGCTAGTGCTAAGTGCTAGCTGCCTAAGTTCGTAAGGTTTCCAAATTCTGGCCACATGCATCCTGTCAGTGAACTTCACTTTTTTTGTGGTGTCCCAAATGGGCCTCTGTCCTGTCTCTGATCACATAAACATGTGCCACTCAAACAAGGAGAGAGGAAGGATTGGGAAGCTGGGGACGCCTCAGGTTGGAAGCATGACCGCCAGTTAAAGACCCTTTTAGAACATCTTACTTTGTTGTTTCTCCTTCCAACAACTCGTCTGGACGTAATCAATGTAATCCTTCTCTATCGTCTTCTCCAGGTCGCGGAGAGATGCGCCTCTGTAGGCCTTCTCGAAGTTTTTATCCACAAAGTAAGGCACCTGCAGGTTCTGCGTTTCTCTAGAGATGGTGTAGCCCAAGGTCCTGAGACAGGGAGACAGAGGCTCAGGTAAGCTGGTTATATTTGGCAATCTCACTCTTAGCACTGGCTGCACAGAGAGCATGACCATAATCCCCTCTTCATAGGGCAGAGGCAAGCACCACTGTCTAATACACCTAACGTTTATCATTTCTCCAGCAAAGTAGTAACTGTAATGTCATCATTATGTGAGTGTATTCATATGGTGAATTCAGCCTCAGTATAGTTACTTTATTTTCTGCAAGGATTCACCTCTCTTACATTGCTTTCTGTGCTAAAAGTTGAGTGCTTAATGCTTAAAAAATGCTGTACATTGTGTAGGACCTGGCGTGGTACCCGGCACAGAGCAGGCTATTGGTAAATGTTGGGCGAATGACCTGATTGTTATGGCAAACTATTCACAAATAACCAGATAACTTACACCAACCTAGCATCCATTTTTAGGACAGGAAAGTACTTCACATACAGCTGCTAGGTGAGAACTGCAAAGACATCAGACAAAAGATCTCAGTGATGCTTCTGCACTAACTCTTGGGGCTCTAATATATCCAGTGGTATGTGGTGCTCAGAAACGTCAGTAGGTCTGGGGTAACTAAATACTAACCATAAGGAAGTACAGAAGGCAGCTCAAATTCAAGTTAAAACAAGATGATAGCAATGTGCAAAATCCAGGCTAGTTTTATTCAAATTAGACAAATTTCATCCTGACTGAGTTAATGTTTTCCCAGCTTTCTCCTTTGATCTCTCCACTTAAACATCTTGCTGGATGTCTTAGGGTTCAGGCCATGACTGCTTCCACCTCCATCTGGGAAGGTGTTAGCAGGGAAAGTTCCTCTCTGCCCCCCTGGCTGGGCAAGAAAGGAGGAAGAAGTAGCAGATGGAGAAACATGGGAAGTTGGGAAATAGAGGGAATAAGGCCAGAGTGACCTGACAGTAATAGCCCCTCTCTGAGACTCAGCTTTCCTTTCCGTAAAATGAAGATACTGATCTAGAATATGGTCTTCAGTCTACAGTGATCTCTAGCAAAGACTCTTCCTGATACGTACTGACCCGTGGGTTCCACATTTTGTAAGGTTTTTAAATTTTTTTTTAAGATTTTATTTTTAAGTAACCTCTACACCCAATGTGGGGCTTGAACTCACAACCCCGAGATTAAGAGCTGCATGCTCTACCGACTGAGCCAGCCAGGTCCCCCCATGTTGTAAGGTTTTTGTCTGCTAAACTATAATGAGTAATGACTCATTTCCCATCTAATAATTAATGCAGTGAGGTGCCTGGGTGGTTCAGTCAGTTAAGCATCTGACTCTGTATTCTTTTCTTTTCTTTTTTTTTTTAGCATCTGACTCTTGATTTCAGATCAGGTCTTGATCTCAGGGTGGTGAGTTCAAGCCCCATGCTGGGCTCCGTGCTGGGTGTGGAGCCGACTTAAAAAAAAAAAATTAATCCAGTGATCCTCAGACTATGAACCAGAGTTATCTGGAGAGCTTATTAAAACTCAGATTGCTAGTTCTCATCCTCAGAGTTTCTGATTCAGTAGTATGCAGTGAGGCTTAAGAGTTTGCATCTCTAACATGTTGCCAGTTGATGATGTTGGTTTGGGGTCAAAACTTTGAAAACTGAATTACTTGAAATAATTAATTGAAGAAATAAAGAAATTCCTATCAGAGCTCATAATTTGCATGCAATGCAAACATTACAATGAATTTCTATATTTTTCGGCAAAAGCAAAGAAATGTGATACTACGGTTTGACTGTGTAGCCTCATCATGAATGAATGACCCATTCTTGCAACTACTTAAATTGAAAATAATCACTGGATCTCAGGTACTATGTTCCCGACCCAGAGGGGTCCAGTGATCCGATCACAAGCTCAGTAGGGTACATTCTAAAGCTAATGTGATATGATAAGGATTTAATCTGAAACTGGAGTTAGTCTATTCATCCTTCAGAAACCAGTCGCTGCTGTTCTGCAGCTGGTCAGATGGTGTCGCTGTAGAACAAAATAATCCAAGTCCCGAGCACACAGGAAACTGCCTACAGTAACAGTCTCTGCATTATTACTATCTAGCTGTTCCTTTAAACAAAAAAAAATCAGTGTTTTCTACAAAGATGAAATGAAATGTTAGCAGCACCAAAAAAATGTTAAAGTCTTTTACCCTCCAAATGGTTAAGAAAGAATTATAAATATTTGACTTACGATTTATAGAATAGACTATATGGGGGATTCGCAGCCAGCAGCTGAGTAATGACAGATATAATCACAATCACAAGAACTGGAAGTAACTGAATAAATGCAGAATACGTAGTCTGAAAAAGAAAAAAAATATTTGGCGTAAGTGTTCTTCATCAATATAAAGCTTACAGAAAATAGGATAGTTTTCCAAAAGAAAATACAAATTACTGCAATGTACTGCACAAAGCCCAAAGCTTTCCTGGGAAGGCTGTTCTCTTTGCAGAGAAGACTGAAGGAGACCTACCCAAAACCTGTATTGACACCCAGTAATTCTCATGCAGCCCACTTTTCTAAGACCAATGAAGCAGGCGACTCTGGGTGAGTCTGCCCAGACTGTGACTCTCATGGGGCCATGTTAGTATTATGCAGCTCTGTTGGGAATGGACTGGGAGACAGCTAACCCTAGTAGGGAAAATCACTTCTCCCTCCCAGGAATCTGGAATTGAGACTCATGACTGTTCACTACTGGGCAGTCACCTGAAGAAAGGACACATACTCTCACGCAGTGTGGATTGGCTCTTGGTAAGAGAAAGCAGAGCAAGGGAGGCTGCTTAGAATAAAGCAGATGCAGAAAGGCGGGAAAGGTGGAGACAATCTGGCTGCAAAGAGTCATGGAAAGATAGCTGCATGGGTGCCTGACTGCACCTTGGTTTCTGGTTCCCGTCTGTCCCGAGGCCCATGTGTGCTTCCTGCCCTTGGCCTTCATGAGACTCCCTAGATTCCTTACTTTAAACTCCCTTTGGTTCTGAATATTTTGAAGGGGGTTCCTATTTTGTGCAGGGAAGAAAACCTTGATCAAGACAGCCCCACAGGGGAACTGATTTCCTGGAACAGCCACCGAAGAACGGGAGGGGAAGGAGGCCATTTTGGCCTATTTGGGCCGATGATCCACCTCTTCCCACCACTGCCTCTGCTTGCCTAAAACACGTTTTAACAACATAACTCAAGTTGAACTTCCAAAACCTGATCATAGACACTGTACAAGTCAGCTCAGTACAAGTGTGGATGAGCAGCAGGTCGGCTGTCCCCCCTTGGTACCTGAGGCTTTTCTTCTTCTTCTTCCTTCCGTGTCTGCATCCGCTCATGTCGGTGCCGCCGGCGGTAGTAGTGGCTATCATCTGTCACATTTGAAAACATATGAATGTTTCCTGGGAAAGAAAGAAGAACCTAGTATGAGATATGGTAAACACTCTTTCCTTGCTTTTTCCAAGGTCCTTGTTCCCAGCTAGGTTCTCTGACGGCAGAGTATTGTCCCATTTGACTCAGTAGAAAAATAAAACAGTAGGTAAGCAAGTGAACCAGGTGTAGATGGAATGTGCTTAGTTCTCCTTATTTTATTTAAATAGTCCTTTGTAACTAGTGGGTGAGAGAACCCCAAAAGGCTAGTAAAGAAAAAGCATTTGGGCCACGAATCCTGTCTGACATGCTCTTGTCTGCTTTCTTGCCCAGTATCAGATTATGTCACTAGCATCTTCCTTCCTTCCTCCTTCCTTCCCTCTTTCTTCCTTTCTCTCTCTCTCTTTCTTTTTCTTTCTTTGCTCCACACCCAGCATGGAGTCCAACATGGGGCCCAAACTCAGAAACCTGAGATCAAGACCTGAGCTGAGATCAAGAGTTGGATGCCCAACTGACTAAGCCACCCAGACACCCCAACACTAGTATCTTTTTTTTTTTTTAAAGATTTTATTTATTTATTTGACAGAGAGAGAGCCAGTGAGAGAGGGACCACAAGCAGGGGGAGTGGGAGAGGAAGAAGCAGGCTCCCAGCGGAGGAGCCTGATGCGGGGCTCGATCCCAGAACGCCGGGATCACGCCCTGAGGCTAAGGCAGACGCTTAACGACTGAGCCACCCAGGCGCCCCACCAACACTAGTATCTTTAACAGCAACTCATAAAATTCAGTTTACTTCCTGGGCATTTAATTATCCCAACATCCAACTCTCTGGGGGAGAATTTTCTAACTTTTATCTTTATATAGTTACTATTTTGCAATAATGATAATAGGCATCTTGCTACTTATTTATAAAGCACTTTAAAATATCTAATCCTCACAGCAGCCCTGTGAAGTAGATATTATCAGTCCCATTTCTCAGGTGAGGAAACAGGATCAGAGAGACCAAATGATTTGGTTAAAATCATGCATAGCTGGAGGCTGGACACTTGCCTCAAACCCTCGCTCATCTGATTCCAAATTCTTTTTTTTTCTTTTTTTAAAGATTTTATTGGGGCGCCTGGGTGGCTCAGTTGGTTAAGCATCTGCCTTCGGCTCAGGGCGTGATCCCAGAGTCCTGGGATCGAGTCCCACATCAGGCTCCTCCACTGGGAGCTTGCTTCTTCCTCTCCCACTCCCCCTCCCTGTTTTCCCTCTCTTGCTGGCTGTCTCTCTCTCCGTCAAATAAATAAATACAATCTTTAAAAAAAAATAAAGATTTTATTTATTTATTTGACAATGAGAGAGGTACAAGCAGGGGGAGTGGCAGGCAAGGGAGAGGGAGAAACAGGCTCCCCACTGAGCAGGGAGCCCAACGTGGGGCATGATCTCAGGACCCCGGGATCATGACCCAAGCCAAAGGCAGACGCTTAACTGACTGAGCCACCCAGGCACCCTGATTCCATATTCTTGCTGTTTTCCCCATACCATGGTCCCTCTACTAAGATCCTCAAAGAGGAGCTAGCTGAGATACAGAAATAGAGAGAGAGACAGAGATATATAAATTTTTCAGCTATCATTTTGAAATACTCACCTGTAGGAAAATGTCCTCCAAAGAAGACATTGAATAGCTCTTCTGGAGTGATGTCAGCTTCGAAGTCCCTGTAATAATTATAAGGTCTGCCTCGAGGGGCCGTGAAAGTCACCTGTTCATCTCCATATTCATCATAGCGGAGTCGCTTGTCAGGATTGCTCAGGACGGCAAAGGCATTTCCTATTGCTGCAACCAAAACCAAAAAGTACCTGAGTACACAGTCTTTGCTGGAGCTGAGGGTGATGCAGGAAGCAGCAAGGAAGAGCCCAGAGCTGGCGGCTGCTGGGTGACTTCACAGGGGCCTAAGGAAAGGTGCTTGGGCCTAGAAAGTTCACCAGAATTCTTGCCCTGGACATTTTCCATGATCTAGTTTGATAAGCCAGAAGCAAGATAAACTGGACTCAAGATAAACTAAGAGCTACTTTCATTCATCAACTATGTGTCCTTATTTCCCTTGAGAGCAATTAGTTTATGGCTGGAAACAGTTCATACATAAGCAGCTGTGTTCTAACTGGAAGTCTGAAACAATCTCTTCAATAAAATAATCAGTCAAATTGATTGCTTGGCTAAAAGCAAAGTCCTCACTAGTCACAGTCACGTTTCAGCTTACTTTAGAAAGTGGGCTTTAGAAATTAAGAAACCTATCTCCAGTGCCTCAATGACAGATCAAAGACTGGATAGATTACACATGCTTCCCATCACCTCTTCTCCCTGTGCACAAATGTGCAAATGTTGTCCAATTAAAATTCATTTAAACATGCAATCAGTGCCACTAATCAAAGAAACCTTGAAAAGAAATCTTTAAGGCATCCCCATCCCCTGCCTCTAATTCAGCCAACACTATGAGAAACACAGTCAGGAAGAGCATTTCTTTATGATTCTGCTAGCGAGGGAATTATATTGAATGTTTACAGCAATAAAACAGCTAAGTAGAAAAAACAAACAAAAAAGGCTAAATAGTTGCTTCAACATCACATCCCTTGAAATCTGGCCAATTTCTCATAGAAATGGCATTAGTCTGTGAGATACTTTATGTATAGGTAAGAAGTATAAAGGTATAAAGAGAATGTGGGTTATCTAGTTGTTTCCTTGTAGAAACTGGGGAGAACAAGATTCACAATGGCACAGCAACAAAGGCAGATTGTCCTTTGAGATAAATGTTGACTTTTAAAATATTCTCAGAGCTATCATTTTTTTACTTTTTCTTTAGAAAAATTCCAAATCTACAGAAAAGTTGAAAAAAAATAGCAAATAAACTCATGTATACCCTGTTTGATTCATCAACTGTTAGTATTTTGCCACATTGCTCCCCTCAACTCTCCATACTTATCTAAATAAGTACATACACGTAGTATGGGTGTATTTCTTTTGCTGAACCATTTGAAAGTAGGCTGCAGATATGGCATGTCATCCCTAAATATTTCAGCCACTGTCTCCTAGAAGAGTCTCCTCCATGATCACAATACCATTATCATAGCTAAGGAAATTAACATCAATCCATGCAATTCATGCAAGGTTCATGTATTGTATGTACTTTTATATCCCTTTAGTTTCTTTTCCTCTAGAACGGTCTCCCTGCCTTTTCTGCTTTTCATTATATTGACCTGTTTGAAGAGCAGGTCAGTGTTCTTTGTAGAATGTCCCATATTTTGATGGTCTCCTCACAATTAGATTCAGGTCGAACATTTTGGCAAGAATACCACACAGGTGCCATATAATGTGAGGTGGGTCCAGTATTGGTGACGGTAAGTTAGATCCCTGGGTTAAAGTGGTGACAGCTAGATGTCTCCCTTATAAAGCAAATTTTCCCCTTTGTAATCAGTAGGTATTCTGGGGGATAAGCCCTGACAATCACGTGAATAGCCTATTCAACAAAAACCTATCACCTGGCACTTTTAGCATCCATTGATAATTCTTGCCTGAATCAACGGCTTCACTGGGGGTAAAGCTCTTAAGTAAGATTTTGATTTATGTCTCAGATCTAAGAAGGTGCCATTACAGAAAAACCAAAACCAATTTTTTTCCAAAAGAAATTAAGGTAAGTGAATGAAGACAGGAGGGAGCTATGCTGATAATCACTATTTAAGAGGTACGGCAGGAAAGAAAGGCCCTACTTGTGGCCTTAGAAAATGATGACAGGGGAGGCTGAAAACAACTTGTGGCCAAACTTGACGAGAAGGGCAGAATGAAGCATTAATTCAGGATCAGACCTTTGAAAGCATCAGTTGCTCCAGGAGCACAATTCTTGTCAGGGTGAAATTTCAGGGCGAGTTTTCGGTAAGCTTTCTTAAGCTCTTCATCACTGGCATTTCGAGAAACTCCCAGAATTTCATAGTAATTTCTGCATTTCTTGATCCTAAAAACACACATCAGAAGCATGTATGTCTACAAAGTCCCCTTTTGTACAACTAACTGTAAAATAGTATGTTTACATTTTACATTTACATCTGATCCTCCAATCTGTGAGCCCCAAAACAAACCTAAAAGAAAATTGGTGAACACATTAACGAAACTTTCAAACTGATTAACAAGGTCCTCCTCCCACCAAGAGCTTAATGCCTTTCAAGTATTTTTACATCCAATATTTTATTCTTCCTGTATCCCTACAAGTGGGTAGAACACACATGCTGATCCTTACATCGAGGTGCAGACTAAGGCCCTGAGAGTTCAACCGCAGGACGGCAAAGTCAGAAGAAACCTAATCACCCTAGTGATTTCTCTCTCTCTCATTTTCCTTATGGCTACCTTTCAAAATTTTGTTTTAAAAAGTTAAGATAGGGACTCCTGGTGGCTCAGTCAGTTAAGCATCTGCCTTCAGCTCAGGTCATGATCTCAGGGTCCTGGGATCGAGTCCCGCATCGGGCTCTCTGCTCAGCGGGGAGTCTCCTTCTCCCTCTCCTTCTGTGTGGTCTCTCACTCCCTCTCCCCCCCAAATAAATAAGTAAACCTAAAAAAAATTTTTTTAAGTTAATATATACACACACGGTAGAAGAAAAATATCCGACGATACTAAACTATATACAGCAAAAAAACTTCCTGTTTCCCTATTCCCTGTCCCCCAATCTCCCACCCTAAGGACAACCACTGTTAGAAGTTTTCTGTGAATCCTGTGTATATGTATAAACACCTCTCCATTTTTTTTTTACCTAAATAGGAGCATATTGTAATCATCTTTATATATCCCTTTAAAAAAAAACAAACAGAAGTTTATCTTAGATATGGATCGATAACATACAGAGATGAGTACAGAATAATGGTTTAGACTAGAGTGGCAGTTCTGGACTTTATGACCTCAGAAATTTCTTATACTCTTAAAAATTACTTAAGTCCCCAGAAGAGTTTTTGTTCATGTGAGTTATATCTATCAATATTTACCATACTAGAAATGAAAACAAGAAATTTTAAAAGAGTGATGATAGATACATATCAGGTAGCCTCTCAAAAATTCCACTGTACAATCATGAGAGAATGAGAGCGAAAAAGGCAAATAATGTGTTTGTATTATTATGAAAATTATTTAAAACTTGCAGACCCCCAAGGGTTTTCGGGTTCCCAAACTACACTCTGAGAAATGTTATCCTAGAGCATGAACTCTGGGGCCAAAATGCCTTGGTTAGGATCTTATCTTGCTGTGTACTTAACCTCTGTGCCTTAATGTTATCTTCTGAAATGGGCTAATAATTTCAACTACATTTCACAAGCTGTTATCATTTAAATGAAGTATTCATCAAAGTGCTTGATAGCATGTGACACTCCGTAAGTACTGGCTAGTCTATATCTGTCATTCTTTTCAAAAGCTGCATTGCTTCTATGGATTACATTTATTACATCTTATGGATTATATCTATCCTCCACTGATAGGCACTTACAGAATATCTCCGGTCTTTTGCCACTGCACAATCCAGTTAGGCAGAGAGAGGCCCAGAGTCTTGCTCAGGAGTTCAAAGTAAGTCAGTAACATAGGCTGGACTGTAAAGCAGGGTCTTCAATGTCAGTCATGGTCCTTCCCCAAGAGCTGCCCATGGGGATCCTTTGGATCCCCAGCCCAGTTTCCAATCCCTGCTTCCATGGCAGATACTCGTCTGCCTCTTTCTTTTGTATCAATTTGTTATTTAAGAACAGTTTTCTTGAGCTACAATTCATATATCACAAAGTTCACTCTTTTAAAATGCACAATTCATTGATTTTTTAAAAAGTATATTCATAGAGTTGTGCACCCATCATCACTATTTAATTCCAGAACATCTTCATTACCCCAGAAGGAAACCCCATACTCATTGGCAGTTATTCCTCATTTTACTTCCCAACCCCTGCCAACCAATAAATGTACTTTCTGTCTCTATAAATTTGCCATTCTGGACATTTCATATAAAAGGAATTATGCACTATGTGGACTTTTGTGTCTGGCTTCTTTGACTAGCGTAATGTTCACGGCTCATTCATGTTGTAGCATGGATCAGTACTTCATTCCTTTTATTACCAAGACGCATTCATTGTATGGATAGTCCCCATTTTGTTTATCCATTCCTCAGTTAATGGACATGCAGGTTGTTTCCATTTGGGGGGTATTATGGATAATTCTGTACGAACGTTCATGTACAAGTTTTTGTGTGGAAGTATGTTTTTATTTCTCTTGGTATATACCTGGGACTGACTGCTACGTCATGTGCCATGTTTAAGCTTCTGAGGAACTGGCATTCTGTTTTCCAAACTGGCCACACTGTTTTCCATTCCTACGAGCAATATATAAGGTTCCCATTTCTCTACATTCTTATCTACACTTGCTATTGTCCATCTTTTTGATTATTGCCATCCTAGTGGGTGTGAGCTGGTGTGGTATCTCACTGCGGCTTTGGTTTGTATTTCCCTAATGACTCATGAGACTGAGCAACTTTTCATGTGCTTATTGGCCATCTGTAAATCTTTTTTTTTTTTTTTGTAAGAGCCATTTGTATATATTCTTTGGAGGGATGCCTATCAGATCCTTTGCCCATTTTTCAATTGGACTATTTGTCTTTTTACTGTTGAGATGTAAGAGTACTTTATATGTTCTAGATATAAGTCCCTTATCAGATACTTAATTTGAAAACATTTTCTTCTGTACTGTGGATTGATTTTTCACTTTCTTGGTGGTATCTTTGGAATGCAAAAGCTTTAAATTTTCATGAAATCCAATTTGCCTATTTTTTCTTTTGTCATTTGTGCTTTGGGTGTCATGACATGAAGACGTACATTTATGTTTTCTTCTGAGAGTTTTATAGTTGTATTTCTTACATTTAGGCCTTACGTTAGGTCTTTGAGTTAACTTTTGTCTTTGTGTGAAAAAGGAGTCTAAGTGCATTGTTTTGCATGCGGATATCCAGTTGTCTCAACAAATTTATTGAAGACAATTCTTTCTCCTATTAAATTGCCTTGGCACTTTTTTTTTTTTTTTTAAAGTAAGCTCTATACCCAGTGTAGGGCTTGAACTCATGACCCCGAGATCAAGAGTCGCATGCTCCACAGACTAAGCCAGCTAGGCACCCCCGCCTTTGCACTCTTGTCAAAAAGTCAGTTGACTGGGGGTGTCTGGGTGGCTCGGTTGGTGGATGTCTGACTCTTTTTTTTTTTTTTTAAGATTTTATTTATTTGAGAGGGAGGGAGGGGCAGAGGGAGGGAGAGAGAGAGAGAAGAGAAACAGACTCCACGCTGAGTGTGGAGCCCGAAGCTGGGCTCAATCTTAGGACCCTGAGATCAAGACCTGAGCGGAGATCAAGAGTCAGACACCCTGGAACATGTGGGTGTTCAGTGGGTGGCCCAGGTCTGACTCTTAGGTCATGATCTCAGGATCATGAGTTCAAGCCCTGAGTTGGGCTCCATGCTGGGAGTGGAGTCTATGTTCAAAAAAATCAATTGACCATAAATATAAAGGCTTACTTCTGGACTCTCAAGTCTATTCTCTTGATCTACATGTCTATCCTATGCTAGTCCACACTGTCTTCATAACTGTTGCTTTATTATAAGTTTTCAAATTGGGAAATGTGAGTCCTCCAGCTTTGTTCTTTTTCAAGACTGCTCTGGCTATTCTGGGTCCCTTGTATTACCATATAAATTTTAGGATTGGCTTGTCAATTTCTGCAAAAAAGGCAGTGAGGAATTTGATAGGGATATGTCAAATCTATTGATCGATTTGAGTAGTATTACCATTATTTCCAATATTAAGCCTTAATAAAATAAGCCTTTCCAATATTTAGCTCCATGAACACAGGCAATCTTCCCATTTCTTTAGACCTTTAATTTGAAGTTTTGTAGTTTTCAATGTACATCTTACGCTTCTCTTGTTAAATTTACTCCCAAGCATTCTATACTTTTTTGATGGTGTTATAAATGAAATTGTTTTCTTTTCCATTTTTGGATTGTTCATTGCTAGGGTACAGAAAAACAATGATTTTTGTATACTGATCTTGTATTTTGCAACTTTGTTGAGCTCATTTATTAGTTCTTTTTTTTTTTTAAGATTTTATTTATTCATTTGAGAGAGAGAGAACAAGCACAAACAGGGGGAGGCAGAGGGAGAAGCAGACCCCCCACGAAGTAGGGAGCCTGACATGACTCGGGGCTCGATTCCAGGACCGTGGGATCATGACCTGAGCCGAAGGCAGACGTCCAACCAACTGAGCCACCCAGATGGCCCTCGTTTATTCTAACAGTGTGTGTATGTGTGTGTTCCTTAGGATTTTTTTAAATAAAGATTTTATATATTTGAGAGAGAGAGTGAGAGAGAGAGGGCACAAGTTCAGGGGGAGCGGCAGGCAGAGGGAGAAACAGACTCCCCGCTGAGCAGGGAGCCTGTCCTAGGGCTCGATCCCAGGACCAAGGGATAACAACCCGAGCAGAAGGCAGACACTTAACTGATTGAGCCACCCAGGTGCCTCTATTCCTTAGGATTTTCTATATTATATCATATCATCTATGAATACAGTTTTACTTCTTTTCAATCTGGATGACTTCTTTTTTTAAATTTTTTCATTTTTTTAAAAGATTTACTTAGATTTACTTAGAGAGAGAGCACGCACGCGTGCACATACACACAAAGCGGGGGAAGGGGCAGAGGGAGAGGGAGAGGGAGAGAATCTCAAGCAGACTCCCTGCTGCTTGCGGAGCCAGAATGTGGAGCTTGATCTCGAGACCCTGAGATCATAACCTGAGCTGAAACCAAGAGTCTGAAGCTCAACTGACTGAGTCATCCAGGCACCCCCAATCTGGATGACTTCTGTATTTCTTTTTTCTTGCCTAAATGCCCTGGCTGGAGCTTTTAGTACAATGGTGAATAGAAGTGGCTAGAGTGAACATACTTGTCTTTTTCTTGATCTTGGAAAGCATCCAGTTGTTCACCATTAAGTATAACGATGTTAGCTGTGGGTTTTTTGTAGATGGCCTTATCAGCTGAGGAGGCTCTCTTCTACTCCTATTATGCTGAGTATTGTTATCATGAAACAGTGTTCGATTTTGTCAAATGCTTTTTCTGCACCTATTAAAATGATCATGTGGCCAAGGTATATAATCTTTTTTTTAAAAGATTTATTTTTTTTATTTGAGAGAGAGAGAAGGCACAGAATTGGGGGGAGTGGCAGAGGGAGAAGGAGAGGAGCAGACTCCCTGCTGAGCATGGAGTCGGATGCAGGGCTCGATCTCACAGACCCAAAATCATGACCTGAGCCAAAACCAAGAGTCAGATGCTTAACCAACTGAGCCATCCAGGTGCCCCAAGGTATATAATCCTTTTTATATGTTTTTATATGTTGCTAGAATCTATATCCCTAAGGGATATTGATTGACAGTTTAGTTTTCTTATGTCTTTGTCTGGTTTTAGTTATAGGATAATATTGGCCCCACAGAATGAGTTGGGAAGTGCTCCCCTCTCTTGTATATTCTGTAATAGTTTATGAAGGATTAGTTAATTCTTCAAACATTTGGTAGAATTTACCAGTGAAGCCTTCTGGGCGTAGGTTTTTCTTTGTGGGAAATTTAAAAAAATTTTTATTTAAATTCAATTAATTAACATATAGTGTATCATTAGTTTCAGAGGTAGAGGTCAGTGATTTATCATTTGCATATCGCACCCAGTGCTCATTACATCATGTACCCTCCTTAATGCCCGTCTCCCAGTTACCCCATCCCCCCACCCCCCTCCAGTAACCCTCAGTTTGTTTCCTATAGTTAAAAGTCTCTTATGGTTTGTCTCCCTCTCTGATTTTGTCTTATTTTATTTTCCCCTCCCTTCCGCTATGACCCTCTGTTTTGTTTCCTTTTTTTTTTTTTAAGATTTTATTTTATTAATTTGACAGAGAGAGAGGCAGCGAGAGAGGGAACACAAGCAGGAGGAGTGGGAGAGGGAGAAGCAGGCTTCCCACTGAGCAGGGAGCCCGATGCAGGGCTCGATCCCAGAACGCTGGGATCACGACCTGAGCCAAAGGCAGACGCTTAACGGCTGAGCCACCAGGAGCCTCTCTCTGTTTTGTTTCTTAATTCCACATATGAGTGAAATCATATGATAATTGTCTTTCTCTGACTGACTTATTTTGCTTAGCATAATACCCTCTAGTTCCATACATGTCGTGGTAAATGGCAAGATTTCATTTTTTGATGTCTGAGTAATATTCCACTGTGTGTATGTATATATATATATATATATATAAAGAAGATATAGTGGTGTATGTATGTACATAAATATACATATATACATATACATATATATCAGCATTTGCATTCATCTGTCGATGGACATCTATGCTCTTTTGATAATTTGGCTATTGTGGACATTGCTGCTGTAAACATTGGGGTGCAGGTGCCCCTCCAGATCACTACGTTTGTATCCTTTGGGTAAATACCTAGTAGTGCAATTGCTGGGTCATAGGGTGAAATTTTTTTATCATTAATTCAATGTCTGTATTTGTGGTAGGTCCGTATTATTTCCTAGTTTGTACCTTTCTACAAATTTGTCTGTTTCATCTAGGTTACCTAATTTGTTGGTATACAATTGTTCATAGTATCCTTTTAAAATCTTTATTATCATTGTAAGATTGGTAGTGATGTCCCTCTTTTATTCCTGATTTTAGTTGAGTCTTCTCTCTTTTTCTTGGTTAGCCTAATTAAAGGTTTGTCAATTTTGTTATTTTCAAAAAAAACCAACTTTTGATTTTGTTGATTTTCTGTTGTTTTTCTAACCTCTATTTCATTTATTTCCACCGTATATTATTTCCTTCATTTTGCTTGCTTGGATTTAATGTACTCTTTTTGCTCTTCTTTTTCTAGTTTGTTAAGGTGGAAGATTAGGTTACTGCTCTGAGATTTTTAAACATATATTTACATATATAAACATTTACTGTTATAAATGTCCTTCTAAGTATTGCTTTAGCTGCCTCCTATACATTTTGGTATGTTGTGTTTTCATTTTCATTCATCTCCAAGTATTTTCTAATTTTTCTTATGATTTCTTCTGTGACCTATTTGTTATTTTAGGAATATATTGTTTAATTTCCACATATTTGTGAATTTCCTAAATTTGCTTCCGTTGTCAATATCAGAGAACATACACTGTATGATTTTAATCCTTTTAAATTTATTGACACTTGTATTGCGGCCTAACATCTGATCTGTCCCGGAGAATGTTTCATGTGTATTCTGCTGTTGTTGGCTAGACTGCCGCATAGATGTCTGTTTCGTCTAGCTGGTTTTCCCCGCCTCTCCTACACAGAAGGAGCAGAGTTACCTCAGATTACACCCTAACACTCCACTTCCACCTAGTCTTGCCTCTGAAGCCAAGAAGCCATTGTGCTTCCATAATAATAATAATAAAAGTACCAATCGCAGTCAATGCTTATGTGACACATTCTGCCAGGAACTCTACATTAAAATCACCCACTGAATCCCACCGCAGACTCACCTCTGTACCCCAAGCAGCTGTTCCTCAGTGTAAGTGGCACTCCCCTCACCCTGTCGGGTTGGATTCCACTCATGCTCAGACTTCTTTTCCTTTTGCACTTTCATGCAGTTACAGCACCCGCAGGGGTCATGACTTTCAGGAGGTCTGTCTTCTGGGTATTTGTTTCTTCTAACTGCATCAATGTAAGCTGCAAAGCAACAGCCCCTCCGTTAGGCCTCAGTCTGATCTGCAGTCAGCTCTGCTACCTGCCCTCGCTATCTGGGAGGCTGCCTGAGGCCGTGAGTGTGAGGGCCAAACTACTGACATCGTACTGACTTTTAAGCATCCACATAAAACTGAACAAACACCTTCCTTGAGAAAACAATATAGTAAATACAGAGGCAACCATGAAAAACTTATAATACTAGAAACATGAAGCAGAATAATGTCCACCATACCCAACAGTGGTCATTCAGCAAATAATTTTGAATCAGAGCCAGAAAAGGGGTTTAAGAGGCATCTACTCAATACCTTGCCTTTCAAGAGGTGTCTACCTTTAGTGCAGGGCAGGGGGGAAGCCTATTTTTCTGTGACCCCTGGTCAGAAGTGACATTGCTCATAAAATAATTTGTCGTCGTTGTTGCCATGCCTCCCACCACTAAGATTTAAAGTAGGGGTGAATTCAGTTCTTTTAAGCTAGCGGTTATAGAACAACACACTTGGCTAGATAGATCAAGGAAATGTACAGATAAGACCTTTTTCTGACCACAAAGAGGTTAGTTTAAATAGTTTAAAGGGAGAAGACTCAATTCACCGTAACACCTGGAGAACGTAAAGACGAGCGTAGCAATCCCGTCAAAGAAGGCAGAGGACTCAGGTCCTGTCTGGAGGATCTGGGAACGGCTTTAAAAATGTCTTTCTCCTGCCTAAAATCCCTTAGTGACTACCCACTGCTCCTTGTCCAAATTTCTTATCATAGGCTCAGCACCCTCCTCCCTCACCACAAGCTCTTTTGCAGCTATGCTCTGGCCACACCAAACGCCTTTCAGATCAGCAAAGTGTTCACTTTTCTCTGTGCCTTTGCACATGCTGTTTCCTCTGCTTGCACCATTCTTCAAGTCAGCCTGAATAACTCCAAGGCATCCTTCATGTCATCATATGTCACACTTTCTTCCTGAGGCCTCCTCTGACACCCAGGCCGTCAGTGTGCCTCCCAAACCTAAGACCTGCTGTGTAGCTCAGGACTTAGTGGCTCTCCCTCTCGCAATTGTCTGTTTACCTGTCTAACTCCCTCAATGCACTGAGAGTTTTTGTGACAGGGGCCCAAGTCTGTCAGATCCCTGCTGCACGATCAGCATAATGCAGGGTACATAATAGGTATTGAATCAATACTCTTTTCTTGACTGCAGGATGGAAAAGCCCGGCCTATTGGTCCTGATGCGGGCTGCAGGAACACGACCAAATGGAGACAGAGTCAGGCGGCCTAGTTGGGCAGAGCGAGGATAGGGGCCGGGAAAGCAAGCTGTAGGAATCCGCATCACCCTGCTGACCTCCCAGCCACCCTGGCACAGGCGGGGCCTGACCACCGCGGGCCCTACGCTGGGCAGGGGCGGAGGCGGGGTGGTGCTGGGGGCCGAAGGCAAAAAAGTCATCACGGGTGACTCTGAGCTCCTGGCCGGTTCCTTAGCTTAGGCAGCGTTCCTGATTTCCAGATCCCGGCCCCTGCCCGGGGCGGGGAAGGGTGGGGGGAGGGGGTTCCCCACCAAATTCGGAACCCTACTCAGGCTCAGCATCTCTTCATAGGCCTCCATCCTTCACCTCAGGCCCAGGATCTCAGCCCTCAGGAATCTCAAGGGGCCCCATCCCTTTCCCGACTCTGCCCTGTCCCAGCCTCCGGCAAGGACCTGGTACCTTCGGTCCAGCGCTCCCCGCTGCCCAGAGTCGCAGCCATATCCGTTCCCAGTCAGCAGGTCTGCGGAGCCTCCCCGGCGCCCGAGGCTGAAAGGGACCGGGCAAGAGGCGCGGGGAATGCTGGTCATTGTAGTCCAACTCACAGGAGCCGCGGGACATTGGACTACAACTCCCTGCAGGCTCCGCGCGAGGGGCTGTGGGAATTGTAGCTGTGTACGGGGTTCGACCAGTGGAAGCGAGGTCTGTGGATGTTTGCTGCTGGTGGTTGACTGCTGGGCGACTGCGGATCACACTTTTCCTCTTCTGTAGAGTGGGGATAGTGGCTTTGGCCTCACCTAACACTGGGGGCGTTGAGGGAGGCGCGATAAGATCCTCCCTGGAAAAGATTTTGCAAACTAGCCTAGAGGGTCACAGTATTACTATTCATCTCAAGGATGTCCTTTTAAAATATATGCTAATGCCCGTTCTGTGCAAAGTGTGTGTTAGGTCCTGGAGATTGAGAGATGGGTTTTGGGGATGCGAACCCAATCCTGAGATTTTAAGAACCAAGAAAACAGAAAAGTGAGGTAGATTTATGTAGTTAGAGGGCAGTCTGGATATGCCCCTCTTCGTGCATCTGCTCTGGCACAGCATCATTAGAGGGACCTTAGGGTTCAGGGGTAGAGAAGGAAGAAAGGGGCAGGCGTTGGAGCCAGCATTAAAGTCCCTATCTTTGCTGTTCTTTATCCTTCCTCTATCCCATCCTACTCCAAGGCACCTCTGGGACTTTTCTCTTCTGTTCCGCCCCAGTAGTTTCCGTGGCCCATTCCCCTGTTTTCTGAAGACCCTACGAAATTAGTAAAAGAGAAGTAAAATATTCCTGCGTTTTCCCACTCAGGTCTGCATGGGGCCTAGCAAAGAATAAAAGCAATTCTCATAGCATCCTTACTGATTCATGCCTGCGGGTGAATTGGGATGGCCAAAGATCAGGTTTCAAAAGTAAAAAATGATCAATTCATTGCAAAACAAAATATTACTTGGAATTCATTGAGATCTTACCCAGGAAGACCACATCAGTATACCAACTATGATATCAAGCAGCAGCTACTTAGGCATTTGGGGTGGGACTGGGAGATGATCAGCAGGAGACATAAATTGGTGGGGTAAAATCCTCCAGTCATATGCAGTTCTGTCCCTTCCCTGCAGTCAGTGGTGGCCCTAGGATATATGAGCATCAGTGTGCTCACAGAAGACTGGGTTCTAAAGAAGCCACTCGTGCTTTGCAGACAAGGAAACTGATCAGGGTTATACATTAGGTGATTAAATATAAGAAGGAAGTTTATTTGGTTTTGGAAAACTAGACAGACTGCTCTAAAATATGGACAAGGGAAGGGGGGTATGCCTTAGAGTCTAAGGGCACACGGCTAAGGTCTGGAAGTACTCAGAGATGTCAGAGTGCTATGAAGTGAGAGGTATCTGGCTGGGGGTTGCTAGAGCACTGCAGGGAGTAATAGGATTGAGAAGAGGTACTGTGAATTATGGGGCTACTTAGGAGTAAGGTCCAGGCTCAAGAATGCTGAACAAGATTTGGGAAGCTGCAGCCTTTTGGAAATGTCTGGTACCTCAACAACCTTTTCCATCGTCCTCTGAAACCTCGCTCCCCACTTTTTTTCTAGAAGACTCATTTACTCCTACATCAGTAAAAAATGGCTCAGCATGGCAACCTTGTCAGATGTTGCCAGCAAATGTACCCTTTAGCTCATTTACACCTCAGTTAACACTACTAGATGAATGTTTCTATGAATGTAGCACTAGGACTAACTTAGAACTCCAAACCTCAACATTTAGAACACTTCTGTGCCAGTTTGGGCTTAAGCACACCAACCGCTCAACAAAATAATTCCCACTATCAAATTCAGTCTATTTGGTAAAAGAGGAAGCTGTGAGCTCAGAAGGTTCAGGATGGAGGTGCCGGGGAAAGTAACCAGCAGGAGGAGTGAGGAAGCAACTGGGAAAGAAACAAGGGAAGAAAACTTGGGATCTTTGAGGCGGTTCTCAAGGAGAAGGAGTAGAAAGAAGTTCAAAGAGGTGATAAAGGACGTCCACAAATCCAGAGGGAGACCGCTGAGCAGAGCCACACAATGTTTTCCAACGGATTCAAATAGAATTGATTAGTACTAGTCTGGCTTTAGGAAATTATGTGCATGTACTAGGCCAAGGGGCCTGCAGTGGTCCTTCATCTGCTAAACCATTTTACTGAGAGCCAGCCTCAGATTTCTATCAGTTTTCTCTACAATACTTGTTAAGGGGCGCCTGGGTGGCTTAGTCAGTTAAGCGTCTGCCTTCGGCTCGGGTCATGATCTCAGGGTTCTGGGATCAAGCCCCGCATTGGACTCCCTGCTCAGCGGGGAGCCTGCTTCTCCTTCTCCCTCTGCCTGCCTCCTTGCCTACTTGTGACCTTTCTCTCTGTCAAACGAATAAAATCTTTAAAGAAAGAGAAATATTTGTTGAACTGTACTGAATTTGTGCTGGTGATACTGAGGTTTGCCTTGTGCCCTGTATGACTGAGATGCTGCCCCATCTATCCCTGGAAGAAAGATACTGAGTAAATGTTCCTTCTGGCCAACTGGGCCTGTGTGCCTGAGCTGGTTTGTTGGTTGCCCTCCCATAAGATGGGGGAAGAAGCAAAAGAAGGACACTCTGTAGTAACCACCCCACCCCACCACCTGTTCCTGTGTTGGGGCCATGTAGTCCTGTGTTAGAATAGGGAGGAAGCTGTCTTGTAAATGGCCACCATCCTGTTGTCTAGACATCAAGGAAGAGCTACTGTCTCAGGCAAGTTGCAGGGGCTGCAGAAGGCTGCACTCGGATTTCCTATCAGAGGTGGGTTCTCGTATTTGCATAAATAGCAGGATCTTCTAGCAGAACTCCTTCTAATGTAGTTTGCTAGAGAATTAAGTGAATTCCTCCTTGCCCCCTTCTCGAAGGAGAGCTATTTAGCAACAGGAACACCAACATGGCTAATGAAGAACTACAGTGTTGGTTTCTGGGTGAAAGCCATCCAATCTCATGTTCATACCAGTTCACGCCCTTTCCCTCACATATAAATACCTTATGACTAACGGCTCATATCTGCAGGACATTGTCCGGAGTCAGGGGGAAGTTTGTGGCCTTAGAATGGAGACACCAACTGAGTTACCTAGAGTGAACCTCATGCTCTTGACCTAATTAGTCCAGTATGATAAGCAGCAGGATGAAGTGCCCATGGCAGCCAGAATAGCAAGCACGATTCCAACAGAATCCAGTGCTTTTAGGCATTGTTATGTCACCTGGAGAGTTCTATCCCAATGATGGGTTTTTGTGTGTGCTGGAACTGGTTAGGAAATCATGTGCTTTCTGCAGTGTGGCTTAAATAAATATATCTGAGTTATTTTTTAAAATGCTGTAGTATTTTGGAGGCGCCTGGGTGGCTAAGTCAGTTAAGCATTTGACTTCGGCTCAGGTCATGATCCCAGAGTCCTGGGATCGAGCCCCGCATCAGGCTCCTTGCTCATTGGAGAGCCTGTTCTTCCTCTCTCTCTGCCTTCCTCCCCACCAACTCATGCTCTCTCTCTCAAATAAATAAATTCTTTTAAAAATGCTGTAGTATTTTTATTTTTTTATTTTTATTTTTTTAAAAAGATTTTATTTATTTATTTGACAGAGATAGAGACAGCCAGCGAGAGAGGGAACACAAGCAGGGGGAGTGGGAGAGGAAGAAGCAGGCTCCCAGCAGAGGAGCCTGATGCGGGGCTTGATCCCATAACACTGGGATCACGCCCTGAGCCGAAGGCAGACGCTCAACTGCTGTGCCACCCAGGCACCCCAAAAAATGCTGTAGTATTTTTTAAAATGCTGTAGTATTGCTTTCATAGGTTGGAAATAGACTCTGAGACTCTGAGATTTGCATGCTGAAGGTTTACTGGTGAATGCTCCTGCGAACAAGAGCTGTGAGGAGTAAGGGAAGCAGGATAGGACAGAGGGGAAAATGGAAGCAAGAGGTCCAGGTGTTTATCCCACCCCCCCATTATCAACCAGCTATGAGCCCTCAGCAGCTGATGCTTTTTTTTTTTTCTTCCAATTTTAGCAGCCAACACTCCTAACAGCTGGGGAAACAGCACGTTGACCTTGAAGTGGGACCTGGGTGGTGATACTCCCCATTGTCTACTGAAATTGCCAACGAGTACTTTTTCTTCCCATGTGTCTCCACATTTAGTATTCCATTTTGCCTCCCCAGTAGCTACCAAGGGCCAGGTGGGGATCATTCTTCCCTTGAGACACAGGGAAACCTTAAGTCTAGAGAATGTAGAAGACTTGTCCAGACTCACCTAAGACTTGTCTCTGGCTTCCACCCAGAGTGATCTCTACTCAAAAGATTGTGTTCATTTTTTTCTTACACCTAGAGTTTATAGAACTGTAAAATAGAAGAACCAGAAAAGATAGTGAAGGCCAAGTAGTCCAGCCACCTTGCCTTAAAAGTAAGAAAACAGGCTGGGATCTGGGCAGTGATTTGCCCAAGTCTGGCCACAAGTCTGCTGCACAGCTCAGCCTGTGACGGCATTCCCGCCCTGGAGGGCCAGTATTTATGACCTTCGATGTGCTGGGCACCGTGTACCAAATAGGAGCTACAGACGTGACTAGATTTCAAGCCTTGTCCTAGAAGACTTTAGAATCCAATAGGTTTCTTCAGTCCGCTTGAATAGTTGCAAAGAAACAGAGTGAAGTTTTTTGTTCCAGGCTTTCTCTCTCATATCACCTCGCAGAGTCTAAATCCAGAAGCAAATAGCATATTGTTGCACATTGTTCAGAATGGATAAGCTCCTTGTAATCTGAACCGCCAACTAGCAGATATTTATAAAGTTAACCCCTCTCTGCAGACATACACAAGTGACTCTTCCCCTGAATTTTCCCCAACCAAGATTCATTTCCAAACCAGTGTCATGGTGGAGATTTCTAAGAAAATGAGTAACTGCTCTTCCTCCTTCCCTTTAAAAAGCTTTAGAGTGTTTGTCACCCTTTATTCTCTTTCTAGGACACAAACGTTATAGCTGTATGGGGTATAGGGGGCGGGTGTTGGCGTATGAAGTCACAGACCTCCCTGTTCCAGACCTCCCCAGTGTTACTCCCAGAGCTAGGACCAAAGCGAGGCATGTCTACCCCAGGGCGGGCAGAGGACATTTGCCCTCATATTACTCAGCTCTCCCTGCTGGGCTTCCCTAGTCAGAATGTGTCGTGCTTCTCCTGTTCTCACTCTCCAGGTTCAAAGCGTCTTTACTGGTGAAGACTGGTCACTGTTTACAGCTCCCTTTTCTCTCTCCTCTTTTGAAGTGATTAGCCCCTCAGGCCCCCATTCCTTCTTAATGATCCAGGGGAACTGAGGCAGACCTGACAAAGTGTTCAGCCTGCCTCCCAGGTTGCCCAGAGAGCTCCCTCCAGGGGCAGAAACGTGGATCCGTGCCTTGCCCAGGAAGGGGGCCCCACGGCTGCTAGAGCACCGTTAACAAACACGCACGAGAGCACAGACCTTAAAAGAAACTAGACTGTCAGCTGGAAAATAACTTTAATGCAAAGTAGCAAGGGCCACTCCACTTTGTCATTTCCCTTGCTCTTGCTCTCCAAACTCCCCCTTCCTGCCACTGTGCACAGGTGGGAGGAGCAGGCTGTGTTTCTAGAGTGGCTGCCCATATGGGAAAGAGTCTCTCATACTGGCAGCTTGCTCCTAGATCTGGAGGAATGCTAGTGTCCTTTAGATCTTGGAGTGAGTGTGAAATAATAAAATAATTTATATGTGGTCCGTGCCTCTACCACTCCCATCGCCTTCCTCTTTACAGTCACAGGGCAGCTGCATCATCCTTGGACCCATGGGGACCCGACATTGCTTCTAAAGAACCTGCAAAATAAATACATCATGAAAAAGGGTGAGCTTCTCGGGAGCGGTGGGCTAGGGAAGGGGAGAGCAGAGCCTGCGTCTTTCAAAGTATCTCGTTTCTGGTTAAGGAACTAGAACCTGAAGGTGAGAGAAGGAGAGAGAAGGGAGGAAGGAACCAGGAACAATGTACCTTCTCTGCTGTGGGGCATCCTTTGCTGTTATTCGTGTTGATATTCTTCATGGAGATCAGGGTGATGCTGTCTTTCTCTCCATTGGCTGCAGAGCAGCTAGGGGTACAAAAGGAACATGGGCTGTAAAATGGAGGAGCAGGAGGGCAATGGGGTGGCAGGGAACTGTGGGGTCAAGTGTTGGAACGTTGATCTTTGTTTCTATAAACCTGTATTTGGTGATGGACCCTAATGAAATGGGAGTATGCTTGGAAGCCTGAAAAACTTGTATCTAAATTTTAGTTTTACTACTTGCTACGTGTGTGATCTTGACCAAGTGACAACCTCTCCAAGTCTCAATTTTTTCAAATGTACAGAATGCAGTATATCTGCCTTGAGAATTGCCGTAAGGATTTGAGATAATGTTATCTACCATAGTGCCTGGCACATACAAGATGTTCCTTAAATAAGTATTTTCTTATTTAAAGGAATGTATTAGAGGGGCACCAGGGTGGCTCAGTTGGTTAAGTGTCTGACTCTTGGTTTCGGCTCAGGTCATGATGTCAGGGTCATGAGATCGAGCCCCGTGTCAGGCTCTGTGCTCAGTGTGGAGTCTGCTTAAGTTTCTCTCTCCTTCTTCCTCTGCCCTTCTCCCCTCCTCTGTTTCTCTAAAATGAATCAGTAAAATCTTTTTGTAAAAGAGGGATATATTAGAATCTGAATGCCTACACTTTTCGTGAGGGAGTTATAGAGGCTTAGCCCTCAGGCTGAAGAGTTCCGGTTCATCTCCTGTCTCCTGATTGTTTCGTTTTAGGGTCGCCCCTGTCCTGCCCATCCCTAGCACTGGCCTCAGTGGTGGCCGTCAAGATTCCACGCATGCTTCTGCAAGCGTATGTGTGGAAGGCAGGAAGTGTCAGTCCTTTTTTTTTTTTTTTTTTAAGATTTTACCTATTTATGTTAGAGAGAGAATGGGGGAGGGGCAGAGGGAGAAGGAGAGAATCTCAAGCCGACTCCACGCTGAATGCAGAGCCTGACGCAGGGATTGATCTCACGACCTTGAGATCATGACCTGAGCTGAAACCAAGAGTTGGACGCCCAAATGACTGAATCACCCAGGAAGTATCAGTTTTCTCTTGGAGTCGGGGACTGAGAGGTCAGATAGAGGATTCCTCCCTTACACCTCTGACAGTCTTACCTTTCAGACAGCCCCGAACTGCCAGGTTTCTGGGGATCTGTAAAATATCCAAAGGCACAGGTGGGGGGTCACATGCTATAACTCAGAAGACCAACCTGTCCCTCAAAGCCCACCTAAGTGGACCACCCTCCCATCTCATCAGTGGTGCTTATGTGCCATTCTTTTTCTACACTCCAGTCCCAAAATGTAGCTCTTGGTCTCTTAGCAAAGATGGGCAAAGGGGGGCCCTGAGTGGCAGGGCATGTACCTTCAGACTCTTTGTTCTTGCGACATTTAAACCTTAGACTGACCACACTGACTAGGACGATCACCACAACCACCAGGATGACAATGAAGCTGATAACACCTGAACAGGGAGAAGGACAGGGTAAAGGAGAGGCAAAGGAGGGGTCCAAAGGGGGCAACAGAAGTCCAAATTCCCTTCCCAGTTAAGGGCTGTGTAGATAGGCTCTGAGAGCAAAGTGAATTCCCCTTCTCTGCTGAATGAATGCGTTCTCAGCCTCCCGCCACTGGCCAGCGTGAGATCCACAGCCCTGCCTCACCCTCCCGTAAGAACACAGAACCCAGCAGAGCCCAGAAGAGCTAACTGGAGGGCCAGTAGAGGCTCCTTCCTACCAGGGCCTTCTTCATCAGCCACGCCAAGGATTTAAACTTGTGTTTCCAGACCCAGAGTCCAAGTCAGCTCAGGGATGGGTTCTCCTGCCACTCTCCCCACCTTCTCCTGTCTCTTACCAAATGCAGCCACAGTGAGCACCGTCTCTGATGTGGGGCTGGGCAGGATGGACAAGTCTTCTCCTGTCCTCAGGCTCATGGTGGTTGATATGGGAGTAACATTTTGAGACGTATCTGAAATGGAATGGGGATGGGTGCATCACTGACGGGACGGGGATGGCCCGCCAGAGAGAGCTAGCTGCTTCCCCAGGTAAAGAACTGCAGAAGGCGCTCATGCCCTGCAAAAAAAGACTTCCTCGTTGCCACTCAGACCGGATCTCATGAGGATGGAGGTTGGAACTGGGTAATGTGGGATCAGGTGAACTGCATTCCTGGTTGCTCATGTTACTAGCTCCAGGGGACTCCAAAAAGTTCAAGATGCCTCCCCTGTTATTCTCTTCCCACCATCTCCTTGGGGCCCATTGATGCTCCAGAGATAGGGAGCCAGACTGGGCAAGGTAGAGCCATCTGTGTTTTGCCAAGGGTTGAAGTGAGAGGAAAAAGCACATGGGGTGTTTACCCCAGGCACTGGTTTAAAAAGTCAGGCCTCCAGTTAAGGGGCACAAGTTTCTCGCCCTCTTAAAAAGTCGTAAGATCGCCCATCTCTTCCCCTCTTCAACTCTCTCTCTCTTTTTTTTAAGCTTTTATTTTTAAGTAATCTCTACACCCAACATGGGGTTTGAACTTGTAACCCTGAGATCAAGAGTCGCAGCTCCAGTGACTGAGCCAGCTAGGCGCCCCCTCTTCCACTCATTGTACTGCAGGTCTGATTGCTGTCCGTTTCCTTATTCGTACATGCACTGCCAAATAAGTCTGTGAGTATAAAAAAATCCCAGAGCCAAGAGGTAGGATGAGAGAAGGGGTCAGCGTGCTTCTTCATTGAGAGCTCAGACAGGACGTACCACTGCTGCCTGGGACAGCTGGGCCTGTGCCATGAAACAGCAGGGCCGCGATGGAGGTGTCCACCCCTCCCAGCTCTCCCCCATGCTGGCGCGGGAAGGTCAGCCTGCCCCGAAGAACATGTAGCCCTGGCTGAATGCCTTTGGCCTCCCTTTCCATCATTTTGGGTTCTACCTCTCCCATTCCCCTCCACGCCTTTGTCAGTTCTGAGTCCAGGCTCCTTTTGCCTTCATTGTGACCAGGCCCAAGGCTGTGTCTCTACTGCCCACCAAACTTCTCTCATCCCCAAACCGGGCTGCCACTGATGTGGATCCTGGCCCTGAGAGGCCTCTTTGTGGGGCAGAACCTGGGCCTCCTGGAGAGGAGGAGAAGGACCCCAACCAGACCTGACCCAGTGCTCCTGACCCTCAGCCCCAGGTACTCACCAAGTCCTGCTGTGTACTTCTGTGTCTGGGACTGAGTCACGCCCAGCGGGGACTGGGAGTGACCATCCACAGTGCTGGTGCTCGGTGTCACGGGTTTACTGGCCACCGCGAGGACCTGTGAGGCCTTCTCTGGAGCTGCTGTGGATTAGGAAGCATGCGTGGGCCTGCTTAGGGCCTTAGCCGGCATGTGCAAGGGGGCCCTCTTTTTTCCAAATCTTCCTTTTCTTTACTGCTTTCAATTCCAGAAGGAGCCATCCTCTCTTTTAACTTTGGGCCTTGACCTATACGGTTCCATCTGCCTGGAATATACCCTCCCATCCTCCACCCCACAGTCCTCATCTGGTTAACTCCCTCTTGAGCCTCAGCTTCCGAGGTCACTCATTCTAGCATGTCTTCCTGGGCCCCAAAGCCGGAAGCGGCCTACATCTGTGTCTGTCTGGGCCCTTGCAGCACTTTCTGCTTATGCTCGTCACTGCCCTTTCCCCCTGCCTTGTAGCTGGCAACATGAGGTCCTGTTCATTTGCCTGTTCCCCCACTAGGCTGTATTCTCCTGTAAGGCAGACACTGTGTCTGCTTCCTCACTGGGCCCTCCCCAGAGGACATCTGGATCTGAGCAGCAGAGTACCTGGGGTCCCAGTGCCGGCCAGAGGGCTTGGACTGCTGGACTCTGAGGAAGGGCTGTCTCCTGCGAGGACAGAGGCAGGGGGAGGTTGAAGGGGGCAGGTTGGGTGACACCCCACTCCCTTGTCCATCTGAGAACCCTGCCCCGGCCCTCTGCAGCCACACTCACTCACCTACGTTGGAAGAAAGTGGCTCTGCGGTCAGACTTTGACTGCTGAAGGCTCCTGAAACAAATCATCCGGGGCTGTTGCTCCGTCTCCCTCTCTTCTTTCCCGAAGCTGGAGTTTTCTAGTCTTTCTTCCTGCCTTCCCGCCCCCACCCCCACCCCTCTGCCATTCATCTCTCTCCTCTTTTGAGGCACATTAGCCTGGGTCAAGCTGAAATAGTCCCGAGATGAGCTCAGCCTTCGATGTCCTAAGAGCTCTGGCCCCAGCCGCAATTGCCTGAGGTCTGTGCTCCTCTTGCCCTTCCTAAGCTAAATGCCAGAGTAGACCCGGTGTGTTTGGTCTTACCCTGAGCGTGAGATGTCTGCATTGTCATGGGCTGGGAGTGGTGGCCTGCAAGAGAGAGCAGAACACTTTGACTAGCTTGGTGGGTCTCTTGCCCAACGCAGAGCCCACAGAAGAACCGAGGCTTTCCAAGCCTTCAGGCAGATACACTTGACAGAGGGCTGGAGGACGTGGCTCTGGCTCACAGGGCTAGCTTCCTCTGAAACCGTGACTCAGTAGCACCGTCACCACCACCTCATGGTTCAGTGTCCCAGAGTCCTTTCCTGTCTCTTTAATCCCATGTGGGTTTTATGCCAACCTGATAGGAGGTCAGGGGAAGGTTATTTCCAACTAGTGATTTGTCCAAGGACAGAGGGCCAGTGACCTGTGACATCTAGATAAGGACCTAGGACTCCAGGTTCTTGCTACCCCACCACTGAGCCGTCCATTTCTCCCTGTGAATATTGTCATCTTGGTCCTGCCCCCCAGGGAAGGCTGAGGGTAGCCTAACCTAATAAAATGAGGTTAGGGACTGGGGTTGGTATCCGGGCTGTCTCTCTGGTCCCCGCCTCCTTCCGAAGCTGGAAGGAGAATCACACAGGAAGTGAGTTCTGAGGTGTATGAAGGGGCCAGGGAAGCTCGAGAACACGTGGCCAGTTTTACTTTCATAGGCAGAGGCTACTTCAGAAACGGCCGTGTTGGCCAAACCCAGGGAGGAGCCAGTTACCAGGAGGCCCCAGTCAGAAGCCCTCATTGGCTTTTTTGTATGTACACGTGTACGCCTGTGGGCCTCTGGGCAGATGTGTACGTGTGCTTGTGTGCCCCTATGTGCGTCCCCTGTGTGTGTGGGACCTGAAAGGTCAGGTTGTGTTTGCTCATTTTCCACAATGAAATCATTCTTGCAACCTGTGAACAATGTGAAAGGAAAACAACGTGGGGAAGTGGAGCCGCCCAGCTGGGTTCCCGTCCCTCTGCCACCGCTGGGACCACAGCCTCTGGCCTGGCCCTCGGGCTCCCAGGCCCCCATCCACCGGGAAGTCCCAAGCCTGGGCCAGGGTGAGCGGAGGCGGCTGTGGGCCAGGGCCCTCCCAGCCTGTGGCAGCCTGCCGGTCTGTTTATTTTCCTTAGCCGCTGCCTTCCTCCATGGGGCTATCACTTGGATGGTGTGGATTTAATGGTTTCCAAGCCCAAGCCTGCCCAGACCCTGGCTGTGTTTTTCCAGGTCACTAGTCTCTGGTAGCCCCACCCCCGGCTTGGGTGGGGTGTCAGAGGGGGACGAACACTTGTCGGTGGTGCCCGAGGCTAGAGAGAACTGTGCCGAGCTGAAAAGGACCCTGAAGAACACCTTTCAAGGCACAGCCTGAAAACACCCATCAGTCACTGATCAAGCGTGTCCTAGGTTCCCCTCTGAGCTCTCTCAGGTTGTCACGTTAGCTTTTAGTGGGTGGTCACAGTGCACTGCCTTCCCGCAGATGTGGAAACAAGACCAGGGTCTTGGAAGGAGTTCCAAAGTCACAGGCTCCAAGTTCCAGAACCCTGTTCTCTGTCTTCTGGTCCCGTCCCCCTACCAGAACTTTCTGTCACCAGTGGATTCCTCTGTGAGTAGAGGAGGGACTTCGGGAGTATCTGTTTCTACAGGCCAGGCTGCCTCTGACCACGGGGCTTGCAGACAGCCCAAAAACCCCAGCCACAGAGATTTCTGACTTTCCTGTCTCTCCTCCCTAATCCCCACCTGCTTCATGACTTTCCAGCCTCTCCCTTCTCCCCCATCGCCAGCCCCATCCCCTATTTTCCTCAGCAGCATCATTTACTAGTTAAAAAATCCCAGCTTTTGGGGCGCCTGGGTGGCACAGCGGTTAAGCGTCTGCCTTCGGCTCAGGGTGTGATCCCGGCGTTGTGGGATCGAGTCCCACGTCAGGCTCCTCCTCCGCTATGAGCCTGCTTCTTCCTCTCCCACTCCCCCTGCTTGTGTTCCCTCTCTCGCTGGCTGTCTCTATCTCTGTCAAATAAATACATAAAATCTTTAAAAAAAAAAAAAAATCCCAGCTTTTGCAGTCTGACAGGTGTGAGTTCAAGTCCGAACTCTACCAATTCCTTTCTGACCTGGGCTTCAGTTTTCTCTTCTTTAAAACGCAAATGACTTTCATACCTCATAAGTGGTTGTGAGGATAAGAAAATTTATATAAAGCGCTTACCCCAGTGCCTGACAGACAGTCCACGCTCAATAAATGCTAGACATTTTTATTTTTGCACCATTCTCTCCAATCCTCCAAGTCTCTGTGTATCCAAGTCCAGTCTCCTTGTGGGCCCGAATACTCCCACAAAGGTTCCTCAAGGGGGATAGTAAGTGCGCTAAGATTTTGAGATGAGAGATGAGGAAACTCAAGAGACAAGCATGGCTTATGTAGAGTTTACACAGGGCATTTCGAGCCCTGACACTTGCCTGGGACAGTGCCCCCCCACGATTCTCGACTTTTAATCTCCTCCTCTGCCACTTCTGTGGTTTCTACAAGAGTCTAGGCCCCCAGCCCCAGATCAAATGTGTGACTCTGTCCTCTGGGTGTGGGTGTGGGTGAGCAATTAGAGTTTTACTCCCAGCCCATGGGCTTCTCCAGAAAAGTCTGACCTCTCCAGGGACAGCGTACTGGAACTCAGGCTTCCCAACCCCCACCAGGGGAGAGTCATCCTCCTTCCTCGTCCAAGCACTTCGCACTCTTTTCTGCTGCTCTGAGAGCAGGCTCATAAGCTTCCAACAGAGGACTGCTGGAGAGTGAGGTGGGGGTGGGGAAGGGATGACCAAAGGGAAGTTGCTGCCCTGTGAGTCAGAATCTCCTGGATTTCTCATGGTTCCCAGCAACTGCTCCTGAATTAGAGGACCCCTTCTGAGCTGCTTCACCCCTCATCAGCTAGCAGAGTCCAGTCTCAAAGGTGTTGTTTCCAGTCATCTCCTCTGGATGTCTTCTCACCCAGCCCCCCACCGGGCGAGGATGGCATGTGCATCCTCTCTGGTAAATAGTTCTTTGTATCTAACCTGAGTCCCTCTTGCTGTGATTTGAGCTTCCAGCCAACATTTGGAATTCCCAGGTTGTTACTCCTCATATGAAAGAAGAATAAGGATCACGTGTAAAGACCAAGGTACAGACAATTTTGTGCGAGAACATCCTGGAAGGAGCGTTCCGGCCTCAGTTTCACACCAAGAGAGTCACTTCCCACATTTCAGGAGGCCAGCCTCTGTGGGGGCCCCAGTTCACCCTGGAAATTTACCCACAAAAGGGTTTAACCACATCTCCACTTTACCTTGGCTCAGTAATGAGCACCCCCACCTCCAATTCAACTGGTTCCCTTCACGAGAAGGCTCTGGAATTTCCCTTGGGCACGGGCCTGGATGGAGAGCATGTGCCTCGTCCACCGTGAAGGATGGACAGGCGCCCAGGGCTGCCAGCTGCGGGAGAGGAACTGAAGCAGAGTGGCCAGTGCCTCTTACCTTGGAGTAGGAGGAAGCCAAGGATCGCCCAGCTCAGCTGCGTGGCTCCGGCGGTGCCCATGTCAGCTGGGTCTGTGGCGGGCAGGCAGCCGCTCCACGGTGGCTCTGTCCATAGTGGAGAAGAGAGAGGGAGTGCTGGGGCGGGGTGGGGGGTGGGGGCTGGCTCTCCAGGAGCTTCCTGTCAAAGAATAGAAGGAAACAGATTGGGACTGGCTCCAGGGGCCCTGCTCAGCCGGGCGGCCCAGACGAGGATGTAAGGCTGAAGCGGCAGTGACCGGCCCGGGGCTGTGCCCGGCCTGGGTAGAGCTACGGTGGTGTCTGTCTCCAGGGCCTTTCCACAAAGATCAGTGATGGCAACGAGACTCCATGCCCGCTCTTCCCCTCTGAGGGGTCCATCAGGTCCCTCCACACACCGTCTGGAGGCTTTTGGAGGTTTTCTTGGAGTCTAACTCCAATCCGTCCCCATACTGTTTCAGACCAGGTCCTCCTCTCCCATGACTGAGCCCTAAAGCTCGGCCCACCCACCACCCACGCTGCTCTGTAGACGCTGACTGCTTCACATTCCTCTCCCTCCCAATGCAGATGGGACTCCCAGCATCTTTCAGGGAGACCTTACAAACATTGTTCTTCTTCTTCTTTTTTTTTTT